>NC_092339.1:208403636-208706666 GCF_046630445.1 Rutidosis leptorrhynchoides
GAAGTAAGACTTGGCCACTGGTTGATTCACGAACCTATAACAATATATACATATATATCAAAGTATGTTCAAAATATATTTACAACACTTTTAATATATTTTGATGTTTTAAGTTTATTAAGTCAGCTGTCCTCGTTAGTAACCTACAACTAGTTGTCCACAGTTAGATGTACAGAAATAAATCGATAAATATTATCTTGAATCAATCCACGACCCAGTGTATACGTATCTCAGTATTGATCACAACTCAAACTATATATATTTTGGAATCAACCTCAACCCTGTATAGCTAACTCCAACATTCACATATAGAGTGTCTATGGTTGTTCCGAAATATATATAGATGTGTCGACATGATAGGTCGAAACATTGTATACGTGTCTATGGTATCTCAAGATTACATAATATACAATACAAGTTGATTAAGTTATGGTTGGAATAGATTTGTTACCAATTTTCACGTAGCTAAAATGAGAAAAATTATCCAATCTTGTTTTACCCATAACTTCTTCATTTTAAATCCGTTTTGAGTGAATCAAATTGCTATGGTTTCATATTGAACTCTATTTTATTAATCTAAACAACAAAAGTATAGGTTTCTAGTCGGAAAAATAAGTTACAAGTCATTTTTGTAAAGGTAGTCATTTCAGTCGAAAGAACGACGTCTAGATGACCATTTTAGAAAACATACTTCCACTTTGAGTTTAACCATAATTTTTGGATATAGTTTCATGTTCATAATAAAAATAATTTTCTCAGAATAACAACTTTTAAATCAAAGTTTATCATAGTTTTTAATTAACTAACCCAAAACAGCCCGCGGTGTTACTACGACGACGTAAATCCGGTTTTACGGTGTTTTTCGTGTTTCCAGGTTTTAAATCATTAAGTTAGCATATCATATAGATATAGAACATGTGTTTAGTTGATTTTAAAAGTCAAGTTAGAAGGATTAACTTTTGTTTGCGAACAAGTTTAGAATTAACTAAACTATGTTCTAGTGATTACAAGTTTAAACCTTCGAATAAGATAGCTTTATATGTATGAATCGAATGATGTTATGAACATCATTACTACCTTAAGTTCCTTGGATGAACCTACTGGAAAAGAGAAAAATGGATCTAGCTTCAATGGATCCTTGGATGGCTCAAAGTTCTTGAAGCAAAATCATGACACGAAAACAAGTTCAAGTAAGATCATCACTTGAAATAAGATTGTTATAGTTATAGAAATTGAACCAAAGTTTGAATATGATTATTACCTTGTATTAGAATGATAACCTACTGTAAGAAACAAAGATTTCTTGAGGTTGGATGATCACCTTACAAGATTGGAAGTGAGCTAGCAAACTTGAAAGTATTCTTGATTTTATGAAACTAGAACTTTTGGAATTTATGAAGAACACTTAGAACTTGAAGATAGAACTTGAGAGAGTTCAATTAGATGAATAAAATTGAAGAATGAAAGTGTTTGTAGGTGTTTTTGGTCGTTGGTGTATGGATTAGATATAAAGGATATGTAATTTTGTTTTCATGTAAATAAGTCATGAATGATTACTCATATTTTTGTAATCTTATGAGATATTTCATGCTAGTTGCCAAATGATGGTTCCCACATGTGTTAGGTGACTCACATGGGCTGCTAAGAGCTGATCATTGGAGTGTATATACCAATAGTACATACATCTAAAAGCTGTGTATTGTACGAGTACGAATACGGGTGTATACGAGTAGAATTGTTGATGAAACTGAACGAGAATGTAATTGTAAGCATTTTTGTTAAGTAGAAGTATTTTGATAAGTGTATTGAAGTCTTTCAAAAGTGTATAAATACATATTAAAACACTACATGTATATACATTTTAACTGAGTCGTTAAGTCATCGTTAGTCGTTACATGTAAGTGTTGTTTTGAAACCTTTAGGTTAACGATCTTGTTAAATGTTGTTAACCCAATGTTTATAATAACAAAAGAGATTTTAAATTATTATATTATCATGATATTATGATGTACGAATATCTCTTAATATGATATATATACATTAAATGTCGTTACAACGATAAACGTTACATATATGTCTCGTTTCAAAATCATTAAGTTAGTAGTCTTGTTTTTACATATGTAGTTCATTGTTAATATAATTAATGATATGTTTACTTATCATAATATCATGTTAACTATATATATAACCATATATATGTCATCATATAGTTTTTTTACAAGTTTTAACGTTCGTGAATCACCGGTCAACTTGGGTGGTCAATTGTCTATATGAAACCTATTTCAATTAATCAAGTCTTAACAAGTTTGATTGCTTAACATGTTGGAAACATTTAATCATGTAAACATCAATCTCAATTAATATATATAAACATGGAAAAGTTCGGGTCACTACATCATGTACCACTTTCGGTTTTTCGAGCGCACTTTCGTACGTTTAGAAAACTAGCCTTTTACGTTACGCGATGTGTACCTTTAATAATAGTTTGATTTATTCATCAATAAATTACCTTGTAAAAATGTATCTTATAAAATTTGAGCGTTGTGGTCATTTGCTTCTATAAATTAGTGACTCGTTGTTTACCAAGCTATATTATTCTAAATTGGGACGTTTTATGACTAAGTTAAAATATATATATATATATATATATATATATATATATATATATTTTATTTAAAATTGTAAATTTGTACCTAATAAATATTTTTGAAATATTTTAACTAATGATATAATATTTAGCCTTTCAAAACCAAATAGATTTCAAAGTTCGTTTTAACTCGCTTTTAAATAATAGTAGTTATTTTACCAAATAATGTTTTTAATATGAAAATTAAATAGTTGATTTGTCAAGGCACAAGAGTTAATCAAAGTAAAGTACACTTTTGAAATTTAAACGGAAATGATTACTAACTTTTGACTAACTCTCATTAATGACACTTTTGTAAATCACTTTTACCAAATATTTCGGATACCGTTAAAATAAGAGTTTCCTAATTCAAAGTGGACCTCATAACAGAGACTCGTAATCATAATTCAATGTATCTGATAATTCAATCATATGATATTATCTTTTAATCTCGTCAATAACTATAATAACTTATATTGAAACAATACGCTCATGTAAAGTATTATCCATTCGCTATTTTATCATTGTTTTAAAGTCGTAAATAAATCTCATAACTTATATTCATATTAACTAACCTTTAAATGTTTTAATAATATATCTCAATCTAATAATCATATATATGTATATATATATATATATCCATTTACACATAATTGTTCGTGAATCGTCAGGCATGGTTAAAGGGTAATTGATTTCATAAAATAGTTAAAAAAAATTTGAGACTCAATATTACAGACTTTGCTTATTGCGTCGAAATCACGTAAAGATTAAGTTTAAATTTGGTCGAAAATTTTCGGGTCGTCACAGAAGAGAAGATCGACGCGTTTGTGAAAGGATTACCGGAAAGAATCCAAGAAGATATAAGTTCACACGAGCCCGCCTCCATACAACAGGCATGTAGAATGGCTCACAAACTAGTGAACCAGATTGAAGAAAGAATTAAAGAACAGACTGCTGAAGAGGCTAATGTGAAGCAAGTCAAAAGAAAGTGGGAGGAAAACGGTGATAAGAATCACCAATACAACAACAACAGCAATTACAACAATAATCGAAACAATTATCCCAACAATCGCAACATCAATCGCAACTACAACAAACGGCCCAATAACAACAACAACAACAACAACAACAACAACAACAGCAACAACAACTACAACAATCATCCCAACAACAATAATAACCGCAACAACAACAACAATCAGAAGCAGCTATGCCAAAGGTGTGAAAAGTATCACTCGGGGTTCTGCACCAAATTTTGCAACAAGTGTAAAAGAAATGGTCATAGCGCGGCGAAGTGTGAGGTCTACGGACCCGGGGTTAATAGAACGAAAGGAACAAATGGTGTCGGAACGAGTAATGGCGGAGCAAGTAGTGTCGGAGCAAGTTATGCCAATGTAGTTTGTTATAAATGTGGAAAACTGGGCCACATTATTAGAAATTGCCCGAACCAGGAGAACACGAATGGACAAGGCCGCGGAAGAGTTTTCAATATTAATGCGGCAGAGGCACAGGAAGACCCGGAGCTTGTTACGGGTACGTTTCTTATTGACAATAAATCTGCTTACATTTTATTTGATTCGGGTGCGGATAGAAGCTATATGAGTAGAGATTTTTGTGCTAAATTAAGTTGTCCATTGACGCCTTTGGATAGTAAATTTTTACTCGAATTAGCAAATGGTAAATTAATTTCAGTAGATAATATATGTCGGAATCGAGAAATTAAACTAGTTAGCGAAACATTTAAGATTGACTTGATACCAGTAGAGTTAGGGAGTTTTGATATGATAATCGGTATGGACTGGTTGAAAGAAGTGAAAGCAGAGATCGTTTGTTATAAAAATGCAATTTGCATTATACGAGAAAAAGGAAAACCCTTAATGGTGTACGGAGAAAAGGGCAACACGAAGCTACATCTTATTAGTAATTTGAAGGCACAAAAACTAATAAGAAAAGGTTGCTATGCTGTTCTAGCACACGTCGAAAAAGTACAAACTGAAGAAAAGAGCATCAATGATGTTCCCATTGCAAAAGAATTTCCCGATGTATTTCCGAAAGAATTACCGGGATTACCCCCACATCGATCCGTTGAATTTCAAATAGATCTTGTACCAGGAGCTGCACCAATAGCTCGTGCTCCTTACAGACTCGCATCCAGCGAGATGAAAGAACTGCAAAGCCAATTACAAGAACTTTTAGAGCGTGGTTTCATTCGACCAAGCACATCACCGTGGGGAGCTCCTGTTTTGTTTGTCAAGAAGAAAGATGGTACATTCAGGTTGTGTATCGACTACCGAGAGTTGAACAAACTTACCATCAAGAACCGCTACCCACTACCGAGAATCGACGACTTATTTGATCAACTACAAGGCTCGTCTATTTATTCAAAGATTGACTTACGTTCCGGGTATCATCAAATGCGGGTGAAAGAAGATGATATTCCAAAGACTGCTTTCAGAACACGTTACGGTCATTACGAGTTTATGGTCATGCCGTTTGGTTTAACTAATGCACCAGCTATGTTCATGGACCTTATGAACCGAGTGTGTGGACCACACCTTGACAAGTTTGTCATTGTTTTCATTGATGACATACTTATTTACTCAAATAATGACCAAGAACACGGTGAACATTTGAGAAAGGTGTTAGAAGTATTGAGGAAGGAAGAATTGTACGCTAAGTTTTCAAAGTGTGCATTTTGGTTGGAAGAAGTTCAATTCCTCGGTCACATAGTGAACAAAGAAGGTATTAAGGTGGATCCGGCAAAGATAGAAACTGTTGAAAAGTGGGAAACCCCGAAAACTCCGAAACACATACGCCAGTTTTTAGGACTAGCTGGTTACTACAGAAGGTTCATCCAAGACTTTTCCAGAATAGCAAAACCCTTGACTGCATTAACGCATAAAGGGAAGAAATTTGAATGGAATGATGAACAAGAGAAAGCGTTTCAGTTATTGAAGAAAAAGCTAACTACGGCACCTATATTGTCATTGCCTGAAGGGAATGATGATTTTGTGATTTATTGTGACGCATCAAAGCAAGGTCTCGGTTGTGTATTAATGCAACGAACGAAGGTGATTGCTTATGCGTCTAGACAATTGAAGATTCACGAACAAAATTATACGACGCATGATTTAGAATTAGGCGCGGTTGTTTTTGCATTAAAGACTTGGAGGCACTACTTATATGGGGTCAAAAGTATTATATATACCGACCACAAAAGTCTTCAACACATATTTAATCAGAAACAACTGAATATGAGGCAGCGTAGGTGGATTGAATTATTGAATGATTACGACTTTGAGATTCGTTACCACCCGGGGAAGGCAAATGTGGTAGCCGATGCCTTGAGCAGGAAGGACAGAGAACCCATTCGAGTAAAATCTATGAATATAATGATTCATAATAACCTTACTACTCAAATAAAGGAGGCGCAACAAGGAGTTTTAAAAGAGGAAAATTTAAAGGATGAAATACCCAAAGGATCGAAGAAGCATCTTAATATTCGAGAAGACGGAACCCGGTATAGGGCTGAAAGGATTTGGGTACCAAAATTTGGAGATATGAGAGAAATGGTACTTAGAGAAGCTCATAAAACCAGATACTCAATACATCCTGGAACGGGGAAGATGTACAAGGATCTCAAGAAACATTTTTGGTGGCCGGGTATGAAAGCCGATGTTGCTAAATACATAGGAGAATGTTTGACGTGTTCTAAGGTCAAAGCTGAGCATCAGAAACCATCAGGTCTACTTCAACAACCCGAAATCCCGGAAAGGAAATGGGAAAACATTACCATGGATTTCATTACTAAATTGCCAAGGACTGCAAGTGGTTTTGATACTATTTGGGTAATAGTTGATCGTCTCACCAAATCAGCACACTTCCTGCCAATAAGAGAAGATGACAAGATGGAGAAGTTAGCACGACTGTATTTGAAGGAAGTCGTCTCCAGACATGGAATACCAATCTCTATTATCTCTGATAGGGATGGCAGATTTATTTCAAGATTCTGGCATACATTACAGCAAGCATTAGGAACTCGTCTAGACATGAGTACTGCCTATCATCCACAAACTGATGGGCAGAGCGAAAGGACGATACAAATGCTTGAAGACATGCTACGAGCATGTGTTATTGATTTCGGAAACAGTTGGGATCGACATCTACCGTTAGCAGAATTTTCCTACAACAACAGCTACCATTCAAGCATTGAGATGGCGCCGTTTGAATCACTTTATGGTAGAAAGTGCAGGTCTCCGATTTGTTGGAGTGAAGTGGGGGATAGACAGATTACGGGTCCGGAGATTATACAAGAAACTACCGAGAAGATCATCCAAATTCAACAACGGTTGAAAACCGCCCAAAGTCGACAAAAGAGCTACGCTGACATTAAAAGAAAAGATATAGAATTTGAAATTGGAGAGATGGTCATGCTTAAAGTTGCACCTTGGAAAGGCGTTGTTCGATTTGGTAAACGAGGGAAATTAAATCCAAGGTATATTGGACCATTCAAGATTATTGATCGTGTCGGACCAGTAGCTTACCGACTTGAGTTACCTCAACAACTCGCGGCTGTACATAACACTTTCCACGTCTCGAATTTGAAGAAATGTTTTGCTAAAGAAGATCTCACTATTCCGTTAGATGAAATCCAAATCAACGAAAAACTTCAATTCATCGAAGAACCCGTCGAAATAATGGATCGTGAGGTTAAAAGACTTAAGCAAAATAAGATACCAATTGTTAAGGTTCGATGGAATGCTCGTAGAGGACCCGAGTTCACCTGGGAGCGTGAAGATCAGATGAAGAAGAAATACCCGCATCTATTTCCAGAAGATTCGTCAACACCTTCAACAGCTTAAAATTTCGGGACGAAATTTATTTAACGGGTAGGTACTGTAGTGACCCGAACTTTTCCATGTTTATATATATTAATTGAGATTGATATTTACATGATTAAATGTTTCCAACATGTTAAACAATCAAACTTGTTAAGACATGATTAATTGAAATATGTTTCATATAGGCAATTGACCACCCAAGTTGACCGGTGATTCACGAACGTTAAAACTTGTAAAAACTATATGATGATATATATGGATATATATATAGTTAACATGATACTATGATAAGTAAACATATCATTAAGTATATTAACAATGAACTACATATGTAAAAACAAGACTACTAACTTAATGATTTTTAAACGAGACATATATGTAACGATTATCGTTGTAAAGACGTTTAATGTATATATATCATATTAAGAGATATTCATACATGATAATATCATGATAATATAATAATTTAAAATCTCATTTGATATTATAAACATTGGGTTAACAACATTTAACAAGATCGTTAACCTAAAGGTTTCAAAACAACACTTACATGTAACGACTAACGATGACTTAACGAATCAGTTAAAATGTATATACATGTAGTGTTTTAATATGTATTTATACACTTTTGGAAGACTTCAACACACTTATCAAAATACTTCTACTTAACAAAAATGCTTACAATTACATCCTCGTTCAGTTTCATCAACAATTCTAATCGTATGCACCCGTATTCGTACTCGTACAATACACAACTTTTAGATGTATGTACTATTAGTATATACACTCCAATGATCAGCTCTTAGCAGCCCATGTGAGTCACCTAACACATGTGGGAACCATCATTTGGCAACTAGCATGAAATATCTCATAAAATTACAAAAATATGAGTAATCATTCATGACTTATTTACATGAAAACAAAATTACATATCCTTTATATCTAATCCATACACCAACGACCAAAAACACTTACAAACACTTTCATTCTTCAATTTTCTTCATCTAATTAATCTCTCTCAAGTTCTATCTTCAAGTTCTAAGTGTTCTTCATAAATTCCAAAAGTTCTAGTTTCATAAAATCAAGAATACTTTCAAGTTTGCTAGCTCACTTCCAATCTTGTAAAGTGATCATCCAACCTCAAGAAATCTTTGTTTCTTACAGTAGGTTATCATTCTAATACAAGAACTTCGAGCCATCCAAGGATCCATTGAAGCTAGATCCATTTTTCTCTTTTCCAGTAGGTTTATCCAAGGAACTTAAGGTAGTAATGATGTTCATAACATCATTCGATTCATACATATAAAGCTATCTTATTCGAAGGTTTAAACTTGTAATCACTAGAACATAGTTTAGTTAATTCTAAACTTGTTCGCAAACAAAAGTTAATCCTTCTAACTTGACTTTTAAAATCAACTAAAAACATGTTCTATATCTATATGATATGCTAACTTAATGATTTAAAACCTGGAAACACGAAAAACACCGTAAAACCGGATTTACGCCGTCGTAGTAACACCGCGGGCTGTTTTGGGTTAGTTAATTAAAAACTATGATAAACTTTGATTTAAAAGTTGTTATTCTGGGAAAATGATTTTTATTATGAACATGAAACTATATCCAAAAATTATGGTTAAACTCAAAGTGGAAGTATGTTTTCTAAAATGGTCATCTAGACGTCGTTCTTTCGACTGAAATGACTACCTTTACAAAAACGACTTGTAACTTATTTTTCCGACTATAAACCTATACTTTTTCTGTTTAGATTCATAAAATAGAGTTCAATATGAAACCATAGCAATTTGATTCACTCAAAACGGATTTAAAATGAAGAAGTTATGGGTAAAACAAGATTGGATAATTTTTCTCATTTTAGCTACGTGAAAATTGGTAACAAATCTATTCCAACCATAACTTAATCAACTTGTATTGTATATTATGTAATCTTGAGATACCATAGACACGTATACAATGTTTCGACCTATCATGTCGACACATCTATATATATTTCGGAACAACCATAGACACTCTATATGTGAATGTTGGAGTTAGCTATACAGGGTTGAGGTTGATTCCAAAATATATATAGTTTGAGTTGTGATCAATACTGAGATACGTATACACTGGGTCGTGGATTGATTCAAGATAATATTTATCGATTTATTTCTGTACATCTAACTGTGGACAACTAGTTGTAGGTTACTAACGAGGACAGCTGACTTAATAAACTTAAAACACCAAAATATATTAAAAGTGTTGTAAATATATTTTGAACATACTTTGATATATATGTATATATTGTTATAGGTTCGTGAATCAACCAGTGGCCAAGTCTTACTTCCCGACGAAGTAAAAATCTGTGAAAGTGAGTTATAGTCCCACTTTTAAAATCTAATATTTTTGGGATGAGAATACATGCAGGTTTTATAAATGATTTACAAAATAGACACAAGTACGTGAAACTACATTCTATGGTTGAATTATCGAAATCGAATATGCCCCTTTTTATTAAGTCTGGTAATCTAAGAATTAGGGAACAGACACCCTAATTGACGCGAATCCTAAAGATAGATCTATTGGGCCTAACAAACCCCATCCAAAGTACCGGATGCTTTAGTACTTCGAAATTTATATCATATCCGAAGGGTGTCCCGGAATGATGGGGATATTCTTATATATGCATCTTGTTAATGTCGGTTACCAGGTGTTCACCATATGAATGATTTTTATCTCTATGTATGGGATGTGTATTGAAATATGAAATCTTGTGGTCTATTATTATGATTTGATATATATAGGTTAAACCTATAACTCACCAACATTTTTGTTGACGTTTTAAGCATGTTTATTCTTAGTTAAGAGCTTCCGCTGTCGCATACTTAAATAAGGACGAGATTTGGAGTCCATGCTTGTATGATATTGTGTAAAAACTGCATTCAAGAAACTTATTTTGTTGTAACATATTTGTATTGTAAACCATTATGTAATGGTCGTGTGTAAACAGGATAATTTAGATTATCATTATTTGATAATCTACGTAAAGCTTTTTAAACCTTTATTGATGAAATAAAGGTTATGGTTTGTTTTAAAATGAATGCAGTCTTTGAAAAACGTCTCATATAGATGTCAAAACCTCGCAACGAAATCAATTAATATGGAACGTTTTTAATCAATAAGAACGGGACATTTCACAATGCTTTCCAAAATCATCTTAAAAGTTGTGGAATTATCTCGCAACTCACTCCTCCTGGAACACCCCAACTTAATGGAGTTTTCGAAAGGAGGAACCGAACCCTAATGGATATGGTTCGATCTATGATGGCTAGAAGCTCGTTGCCTCTATCATTTTGGGGTTATTGTCTATGCTCCTCGGCTCGTATTCTAAATATGGCCCCAACTAAGAAAGTGGAACGAACTCCTCATGAGATGTGGTTTGGAAAACCTCCATCTCTATCATACTTAAAGGTATGGGGATGTGAAGCTTATCCTAAGCGTTACGTCCCTAATAAGTTGAATGCTCGATCCACGAAGTGTATCTTCATAGGATATCCTAAGGATGATATGGGATACTATTTCTATGATCCAACCGAGCAAAATGTATTTGTTGCTCGAAAGGCTGAATTCCTTGAAACTAAGTTCCTAATGGAAGGAATATGAAAGGAAGATAGATCTTGAAGAGGTTCAAGATCAAGTAGATGATACACAATTGGTTGACACTAGCACTCAACATGAAAATGTTGAGAGTGATCAAATGGATGATCAAAATACACAAGATGTTCACAGATCTGGTAGGATTAGTAATCCTCCTGAGAGATATGGGTTTCTCATGGACGGTTTCTATGTGGTTGATTTGGATGAACCAACAAACTACCAAGATGCTTTATCAAGGATTGATAAAGATAAATGGCAGGAAGCCATGAATGCTGAGATGCAATCCATGTATGACAACCAAGTTTGGGAACTTGTTGAACAACCTACTGGCTCAAGGGTAGTTGATTGTAAATGGCTTTTCAAAATGAAAACCGACATACATGGAAACTTGGATACATATAAAGCTAGACTTGTAGCAGAAGGTTTCACTCAAACTCAAGGGGTTGACTATGATGAACCTTTTTCACCTGTGGCAATGCTAAAGTCTATTAGGATATTACTTTCCATTGCTGCTCATTATGATTATGAAATATGGTAAATGGATGTCAAGACTGCTTTCCTAAATGGACATCTTGAGGAAGATGTCTATATGGTTCAGCCTGAAGGTTTTGTTGATCCGAAATATCCTAAAAGGGTATGCAAGTTAAAGAAGTCAATCTACGGATTGAAACAAGCATCTAGAATGTGGAATCATCGTTTTAATGAGGAGGCCAAGAAATTTGGCTTCATTAAAAATGGTGATGAAGCTTGTGTATACAAGAAAGCTAGTGGGAGCACTATCATGTTCCTTGTACTATATGTGGATGATATATTGTTATTTGGAAATGATATTCCGGCAATGGAAGGTGTTAAAACTTGGCTAAGTAAATGCTTCTCTATTAAGGATCTTGGAGAAGCACAATACATTTTGGGGATTGGGATCTACAGGGATAGATCCAAGAAACTGATAGGTTTGAATCAAAGTGCATACATTAAAAAGGTCTTGAAAAGGTTCAAGATGGAGAACTCTAAGAGTGGTTTGGTACCTATTCAAAGAGGAACGCCTCTCACTTCATCTCAGTGCCCTACCACGAAAGATGAACAAGAGAGAATGATGAGAGTCCCGTATGCATCTGCTATTGGGTCAATCATGTATGCAATGATATGCACTAGACCGGATGTGTCATGCGCCCTAAGCTTGACAAGTAGATACCAGAATAACCCAAGAAATAGTCATTAGATTGCGGTTAAAAGTATATTGAAATACCTTAGGAGGACTAAGGATATGTTTCTCATATACGGGTCTGGTGAGGAGGAACTCGCTGTAAAGGGTTACGTGGATGCGAGTTTCCAAACTGATCGAGATGATTCTCGATCACAATCCGATTATGTCTTCACGTTAAATGGAGGTGCAGTCTCTTGGAAGAGTTCAAAACAGGATGTTGTTGCATTATCCACTACAGAGTTGGAGTACATTGCTGCCTCATTGGCAGCTCAGGAAGCTGCATGGATGAAGAAATTCATCGACGACTTAGGAGTAGTCCCTTCCATTCAAGATCCTCTTGAGATCTTTTGTGACAACGAGGGTGCGATTGCTCAAATCAAGGAACCTCGTGCTCAACAAAAGACCCGTCACATTGAGCGGAGATTCAACTACATAAGGGATGAAGTTGAAAAGGAAAAGATATGTATTCGCAAAGTTCACACAGATCTTAATATAGCGGATCCTCTCACGAAGCTCTTACATGGATCATGTTAACACCTATTTCCTTACATGGCTTAGTGTGCCAACAAGATACTAGAAGTAATCTAGCTTTAGGAGGGCGGAGTGTTGCCGATTGATTTTTACCCTCGGGAAATAATCCCTGCAGACCCGGTTCACAAGTGTAGAAACTTGTGGGGTGGCTTAATCAATCTGTCGTCCGTAGAGCGTAAGAGTGCTAGCCGGATGACTTCTAGTGAGAGAAAGTAGAGAGAGAAAGAGAAATGAAGTCTCAGCTCTCAAAGTTGTCAGAATATCTGAATCCTGTAAAATGACGACCCAAGGGGTCTATTTATAGTGACAGATCCACCAGATTGCTCGGGGACACGTGTCAAATGATGATACGTTCTGTTATTTGTGATCCGAAATTTATGCTGAAGGTGGCGTTCTCCCGCCAGGGCTTACGCGCTAGGCAGCCTTCAAAGCTTACGCATGACGGAGCAGCCTGTACAGAGGAGAACGCTGGACGGATAACTCTACAGAACTGTTGTTTCCAGCCTTCTTGATGCTACTTTTATGCAACCATTATGCCTTTTATGTGTGTATATGATAGGATACACCATTAAGTCCCCCCAGTTTAATGACTTAAGCATTTGAAGAATGATTAAGTCGTTAAACTTTTTGAAAAACGCATGCCAAACCAGCCTGTTCATTGCCCACTTGCATCGGGGAAAACATTTTAGGCATTAAATGCAGACGAGTTTTACTGACGCTGTTATGATTAATTTTTTACTGCTGAGATCGTCCACGAGCCTCCAGCTGTAAAAAGTGCTATTTCGTACCCTTCGTTTAAACTCACCCCTACACGTGTCTTAATCGTGGCCATAAAAATTGCATCGATGAAATCCTATAAAAACCGTCATAACCCTGTTACCATCACTTTTTTACTTTTGCTAAGATCTAAAAAGCATATTTCTCCCCCAAATCTTCATCGCCTTCTTCAATATTCAACTTTTTAAGGTTTATCGTCTTCCAAGGTCAGTACACTTCATCTTACTGCTATTTTCTTCTTGTTGATATCTTTTACTGTATTATCATGGCTTCTTCACGGAGTACTGGCCAAGAGCACGCCAAGCCTTCTTCATCAACTACCGCTGACATTCCAGAAGTTAGCACGATGGCTTCATCATTAACCAGTGAATATTTAGATGGCTTAAAGATTGCCTTTCGCCATCTCAATCAATACAACCCTGTTCTTCCCACCATCAGACAAACTGCTGACAACCCTCCTGAGGGGAAAATTACTTTATACGCTTTACAAATTACCCACGGCAACCTCCGTGTTCCCCTTACTAACTTTCTTCTTCGCCTTCTTAGATATTATGGTGCCTATCTTAGTCAGATGCATCCCCATGGCCTTCAAAAAATCATCCTTTTTGAAATGTATTGCAATGCTATTAATATAAAGCCTCGCATTAATGTTTTTATCTCTTTATTTAGAATCCGCACAATTAGCGATTGCTGGCTTACTATTGATAGTAAGAAAAATAATCATTTTGTTAGTCTAAATAGAGTTTCAAACTTGAAGGACTAGAAAAGTCCATTTTTCTTTGTTGATGAAACTGTTATTCCGGAGGAATACTCCGTTGTCCGGGAGTGGGGTACTATTGATGCTGGCATAGGAAAGGGTGTTAAGATTTTTCCTGCAGAACAGCAGATAGTAAATAGTTTGAAAGGACTCCGTCTTCCACCCAGATCATACGAAAGGTATGAGGGAATTCTTGTGCTGTGCAAAGTGAGCCAAGAATGGCCGAGCAATTCTGTGCCAGTACTTCGTGTGAAAAAACAGGGTAGGATGTGATATGATCATCCTATTATATATATATATATAGATTTGTGTCTACTGTTTGTCATGTGTACTTATATTGCTATTCATGTGTAACTTTTGCAGGCAACTCCGTGATGCAGGTTCGCTCTGCTCTTTTATCCGCTGATCTTGATGATGATGTAGAGGTCACTGCTTGTGACAAAACTGCTGAAGAGCTAGAGGCAGAGAGAATTGCAGCTGAAACTAAAGCTGCTGCTGATGCCGAAAAGGGGAAAGAAATTGCTGTGAGCAGCTCAGACAGCGAATCCGGGTCTGAACATACAGACACTGAGCGGACAACGGATGATACCACCACCGCCGATCAGCAAACATCAGCATCAGTTGACATCACGGGTGAAACTAACCCTACTCCTCCTCCAACCCAAAAGACAAGAAAGAAGAGCATAGGCTCTAAAAGCGCGAAGAGTACAGAGGAGGGTAATAAGCAGAAACGTAGGAGAAGTATGTTCATTCTGCTCTTTCTTAAAAATGCACATGTTTTTGCTTATAACTGTTATGTTTGTTCATAATGCTAATTTGTTTTTATTAGTAATTTTAGCAGAGTCGGATGATAGCCAAGGGAAGGCTACGGAGGGCGGTGACCGGAGGCCAGAGGGGAATCTTGAAAGTGAAGGAGAGAAGGGCCTGAAAATGCCTGACCCAAACTTTACTCCCTTCGATGAATCTGAATTTCATGAATATAGGCTGGAAGGCAACTCTGCTTATGATTCTCCTCTTCCTAATATCACTAACCCTGCTGTCACCTCCTCCAATGTTCAAGAGCCAACTCTTCCTGCTCATGTGAGGGCTTTGCAGGCCATTATTGCAAACCCTGCCACTAAGGATAAAGAATTTGCAACTCTTCTTCAGGTATGAATGATAAGACCATCTACATGTATATGCTTGTAAGTTATTGATGTGAGTTGCCTGAATTTACTCATAAAATTTTGTTTTGTACAGGGTTGTGTTATCCCTGAGCTGAAACCCCAATTCACTGCTCTCCGTTCTGAGCAACTCAGGGAATCAACTATGGCAGCTCATGTACTACTAACCAACCACCTGGACTCTGTGCTGCAACTGCAGGAGCAACAAGAGTCTATTCTTGCTTTAGCCCGTAAGGACATAACTGAAGGTGCAAATGCTCGCAAAAGAGATGCTGATGCTGAGCGTGCCTTAAGTGATGCACAGAAAATAATAAAGGCTAAAGAAGTTGAGCTAAAAAGTACTCAAGATGTTGCTGCTGTTCTGCAAGGGGAAAGGGATGCTGAGAAGAAGAGATTGGAAGAGGAACAGGTGAAAGTTGGTGAGCTGGAGAAACAGCTGAATGCAGAGAGAGAAAAGTCTGCTGAGCTTCTCCGGAGGGCAGAGAAAGGCGAGGGCAATTTTGTTGAGCTTAAGAAGGGTGTACCAGGTCTGATAGCTAAGGTGCTTGGATCCAATCTTGTAGGGAATCCCTACAATGATTATGTTGATGCTGCCTGCGCCCATGCTATTGCTGATGTGACCGGCAAGCTGTTCAAACGCCTTGCTCCCAACCAAACCCCTTCTGCTGCTATTGCCAAACTTATGCCCCCTGGTACTCAAGAAAAAGTTGATGAGGCCAAGAACCAATTGATAAATTTGAAGATAAACATTTTTGACGAAGTATGCAGCAAAAAAGATTCATCTGCGCAAGATGTGCTTAGCGTGCAGTTTGATTGATCTTTGTAAAAATATCAAACAATGTTTTGTAATAATTTTCCATCTGATTTTGACATTATATATATATACTGACTTTATTGTGATGACTATGTGTGTTTACATGCTTGTTGCAAATATTTTGATGCTTAACATTTTAAAACCAATCGATTATGCACCTGAGCATAAAATTTCTATACACAATTGTGCAGTGTATAATTGAGCAAATCATTTTGAAAAGTGTATAAGGTAATTCATATGTAGAAGCCTTATAGTATTAAGTTTTGCTAAATTAACATGATGTCTAAATTCTGTTTAACGTTTTCCGTCATAAAGTATATGAGGAAGAATAGAAAGTGTTTTAGAAGAATGATTACAAATCAATAAACTCTCCGTCTTACGCCTTCCGTCATAAAGTATATGAGGAAGAATTGCTAATTTATTTTGCCTTCATACATAAAATATAGAACTTCGTTCTGTGAAGTAAGTTTTTTATAATGTTTGTCATGACAAGTATCTGAGTTTTGTATCATGCCTCGGTGCGTTCTAGTAAAACTTAAACGTTTTCTAGCCGATCCCTTGTGCCTTTACTGGCCGGCACAAAAGCTTCCGCCATCGGAGGTATTTAAAAATACACTCCTTCTGTGGGCAGGTTATAAATGTAATGTTTTACATTTGTCACGGTCAACACTTTGTTTAAGAAAAATATATAATATTTTGTTCGGTACTGTGCAGTACATAAACGATTGATGACGAATTTAGGTGGATCAAGCCTAATTAGTACGCCATGAATGTTTAATGTATGCAATTGCTAACATATGCACTGTAAAATTAGCACAATGGCTCACAGTAAATTGATAAACACTGCTCTTCATTATAATGCGAAAATATGTTCTTCAAATGCCAAACATGTGTATTTTGGCATGAATACAACGATTGTAAAAGACAATGCCTTCATAAAAATGCTAAAAAACTGCTCTTGATAGTAAACTTCTGTTCTTGATAACATGCTAAGATTTGCTTCTTCATACGCCCAGCGCCCAGCGCTATCCGGCCCACACACTTGATTATGGAATGAAAAACTCCTGAACTTCATCATCACTAAACAACCGATCATGCTTTCTCCAGTTTACGTTGCCTTTTGGTAAGTTCACAAATGTGGATCTCTCCCTAGCCGGTGCCACATACTGTGAATGTATGGCGGCTACTCCGTTAGGAGTTGGGAACCTGATCTCTGCATGAGCTGTCGATGTTATCGCTCCGAATTTAGCCAACGCTGTCCTTCCAAAAAGAACGTTAAATCGAGAAATTCCATCTATGATTGTGAAATCAATTGTTTCTGTTCTTAACAATGGGAATGTGCCCATAACAACTTCCAAACGAATCTGCCCCATGGCATTTATCGGTGCTCCCGTTAATCCAGAAACTTTCAATCTCGTTTGCCTAGCTCTGTCCTGCACATGCCTTGGAAAAGTCTTCAAGCAATGCCAGTAAATGGTGTCAGCTTCACTTCCCGTATCTGTGTAGATACAATTGACAAACTTATTGGCTATCTCTGCTGTGACGACCCGAAAATTTCCGACCAAATTTAAACTTTATTCTTATATGATTTCGATATGATAAGCAGAGTCTATGTAATTGAATCTCAAAATTTTGAACTGTTGTTATACATTCAATTAACCTTTGACTATTTTCGACGATTCACGAACCTGTAATTGTAAACAGAAATGTATATATAAATAATTATGTAATTATATATAATAAAATAAATATATTAGTAAACTATTATGTGATCTAGTTATTATTATAAAAGATAAATTAAAATAAATCTATATACATATATGACTTCTATACATAATCAGTATTATATGTATAGTGTAATAAAAATTAAAAATTCAATATATATTATTATATATAATACATAGTCATTAAATATTATATAACTATTAATGTGTGATATTAATATATCAAATTAAAATTACAAGTTACAATATGATTGAGATGTTATTAGTACATTCATTATTTTTATTATTATATTAATATTAGCATTAATAACAGTATTGATAATGTTATTATACATAGTATATAGATATGAAGTTTGATATATATAATCGTTATATTAATATTAATATTAATATTAACTTTAACATTAATAATCAGTATTAATATTATTAACAATATCATTATTAGTATTACTATAAATAATCCAAGTCATTATATACAAGTTATTAACTATCAATATTACTATTATTAATATTAATATTAATATTAATATTATCATTACTAAAAATATTAAAACTTTTATGATTATTATGATTGTCATCATTAACATCATTATTGTTATTAATATCATTATTAACATTTTTATTGAAAATTATTATTATTATTATTGTTATCAATATTATTATTTTTATTATTATTAATATATTTATTAATTATTAATATTAATGAAGTACAGATTATAAGGACAAAATTACGCGAAGTCAATTCAGTATCACCATCAATTTTTTTTTTTTCGTTCAATGAATCTCTAATTGATTGTGTCACTGTAAGGAACCAATTAACCTTCAAGAAAATACAAAAATTGTTTCATGTCCACATCTACTTTATCTTTCTGTCCAATTTATGCCACCTTCTTCAAATTTATATATTACAAATCGGTTATATCATAGTGGGAGGAGGAGTCAATAGATTTTAGACACTATCATTATAATCTACCCATTTCAATCACGATCAACAGATACAAGTTAATGAATTACACAGAAATTGAGAACCCACCCATGTTTTCCCCTGTTCGCCTCATGTTCTAAACAACAGCCCAACCACGACAACCACTTTCACTTTAAACCACACCACAACACCCATTTGATCGATTGTCCCTGCTACTTGCTATCGTCGACCAAAAACAAACCCACACCATCGACTATTGTCGATACCTACACAAACTAAACACCGAGCCTTATTGTTCTCACTACTACGATATTCGACCATCATCCCATTAAAAAAAATCACAACTATATCTATTATTTCCTATTTCACCTTCTGCCCAAGCACCACCCAAATTACCACCATTAGAATCATCACTCGAACACCACACTCATTCTATCACTTGTATCTGCTGCTGCGAGTTACTATACGATCAAACACCAACTGCTACAACCAAAGAACAACCACCAAATTCTACTAATATTCAGTTTCGTTTATGTTCCTGGACAAAATCTGAACACCATTCAGACCACCCTCACAAACAATTAATGAAATCTTTCTGTTTCTGCAACCGTAACCCACATCAAACCACCACCATCAAATACCCGTGTTATTTTCCTGTTTAAACTGAAAACTATTACCACCAACTCCATCTCCAATGATTAACACACCCATTTGCGTTTACTGTATCGTTGTACATTTATCCTATATATTTATATATTTTTTTGTTCCAGTTCAACACTCATCAAAAACAATCACGAACGACAAATTGTTGCTGCTATAATTATTTTTCCATTTCCTTCGACTTACAACAGCTATTAGCTGCTGTCCTATTATTCAAAATTCAACCAAAAACAAGCCCATCGATCCCTAACTGCTGTTGCTACCTTCGAATATCTACTGTGCCACAATTATCAATCGGTTCTACAGTGGAAAGGCTTAAAACCCCACCCATCAGCCCCTCTGTTACCTGTTATTGTTACAGACGAGATCACCAACACAACCCAAGTACCACCACTAATCCTCATATATATTTTTTTTATTTTTATTTTTTGATTATCATCATCAAATCCACCAAGAACATCATTAATCAACGATTCTGTTCAAATCCAATAAGAATACAGAAAAGATAGAGGGATTAAAGAAATTAAGAGAAATTCAATGAACTAATTTCTTACTTGATCAATTAATCGATTGCTTAATCAATCGATTAAGGATGACGATTAGCGGCGATGATGAAGACTGATGATAACTTTAAACGATGATGATACTAATTGATGAAATCCCTGTAAATACACGCTATTGTGGTTATTGATCTCTTTATAGCTTGAACAAATCAAAACCGAACCCCAATTTGATTAAAGCTGTTGCTTCCCTGATTCGCAGGTTCTATTTCTGAGTTATCAAATGAAGAACAGATGCCCTAGATCGATTGCTTTGGTTACTGCTTTATTTATTTATTTATTTTTTTCTTTTGGGCCGAAAAACATCATCACACACAACCATCAATTTAACTTGGGCCACTTAAACCAAAAATTGGATTGTATCTTGGGCTCTTTCTTCAAATGTTGATGAACTTCCAAATTCCACTTAATATTTAAGGTATAATGTCTATTATCATATCATTACTTATGTTATTAAGATTAGTGTTATGGTATTATAATTGTTATGAATATTATTAATAATTATACTGAGATGACCCGACCCAATCCATAGGGACGAATACAATAACATATGATTACATCGCGAGGTACTTGACCTCTAAATGATACATTTTACAAACATTGCATTCATTTTTAAAAGACAACCTTTCATTACATCGAAAGTTGACATGTATGCATACCATTTCATAATATCCAAACTATAAATGACCTAATCTGTCATTTACTTAATAATAATCTTTAATGAACTTCAACGACTCGAATGCAACGTCTTTCGAAATATGTCATGAATGACTCCAAGTAATATCTTTAAAATGAGCTAATGCACAGCGGAAGATCTCTTTCAAACCTGAGAATAAACATGCTTTCAAGTGTCAACCAAAAGGTTGGTGAGTTCATTAGTTTAACTTAAACAATCGTTTCCATCATTTTAATAGACCACAAGATTTCAGATTTCCATTTCTCATAAACATACGTCCCATGCATAGAGACAAAAATATCATTCATATGGATTGAACACCTGGTAACCGACATTAACAATATGCATATATAAGAATATCCCCATCATTCCGGGATCCTCCTTCGGACATGATATAAATTTCGAAGTACTAAAACATCCGGTACTTTGGATGGGGCTTGTTGGGCCCGATAGATCTATCTTTAGGATTCGCGTCAATTAGGGTGTCTGTTCCCTAATTCTTAGATTACCAGACTTAATAAAAAGGGGCATATTCGATTTCGATAATTCAACCATAGAATGTAGTTTCACGTACTTGTGTCTATTTCGTAAAACATTTATAAAAGTTGCGCATGTATTCTCAGCCCAAAAATATAAAGGGTAAAAAGGCAAATGAAACTCACCATACTGTATTTTGTAGTAAAAATACATATAACATCATTGAACAAGTGTAAGGTTGGCCTCGGATTCACGAACCTACAGTAATTATATATATTTATGTATTTGTCAATATTTGTCTAATAAACTAGGCCAAGTCATAGTGTACCACAATCCCAATGCTCGAGACTAATGTGCAAAAGTCAAAGGTTAAAGTAAAAACGAGGTCGCATGCAAAAATATAATAACTTATACAAAAATGATTTTTCGGTCAAACATGACTAAACGGCCACTTCAGCGATTTTTAGAAAAATTATCGGAACTCCGATTGATAAACGGCCAAAGATAAAAGTTACACATTACCAAAAAGATTAAGCATAAATTTTTACAGAAGTAAACTAAACCTAGACAACTCGTAGTTGCCAACGCGGTTTCGGTGTTTCAAAGTTAATTTTTCAGCTTTAATAAATTTACAAAAGTGACCGAGTAGCCTACTTTGGAGATTTTTAGAAAATTCCTCGAAACTCGGATTGACAAACGGTCAAAGCCTGCAAATTCTAGTTACCACAAAGATATAACATGATTTTTGGCAAAAGTAAACACACATCAGGCCGACCATGACAACTGATACAAAACTGACATTTTTAATAAAAAGTTTCAGTTCTTTTCAGAATTTTAAAATGTGACCAAACAGTCAACTTTGACGATTTTTAGAAAAATCGTCGAGACTCAAATTGACAAACGGCCAGAGTCGTTTGCTAGACCTTACAGTAAAGAATTCAGTGGTATTTTTTTTAAATCTGAAACAACGCAGATCAGCGAGAATTTCAGTTCCCTTTTCGACATTTTTCCAAAATTTGCAAAACTTCTTTTGTCCATAACTTGACAACCATTCAACGAAACGAGACGTGCTTTATATGAAAATTCATCTACTCAACGAGTAGAATCCAAATAACCACTTTTTATAACCCAGAAAATTAGTTCACTAATTATCATTAGCAATCTTAATTACGAAATTAATTGTTTAATTCATAACTTTCTAACCGTTCATCGAATCCATTCGATATCTAAACGAAAAGTTCTTAATTTTTCGCTAGCTTTCCAATGACATGCATATCTTATACCTTATTTCATCCCTAGTATAACAACCTTTAAGATTCAACATAACCTCTCTAAGGGCAATATCAAATGTACAAGCATGCATAATCCTATTTTCTCGAGCACTAGTCAGGGATACACTATTAATAAATAAAATTTAAGTTGTGAGTGCTCACGTATCAATATTGAGATTCAATATTGCAGGAAAGGTACGTAAACGTAACGGAAATGACAAACACTAGATTGACCTCACGAACATACCCATGATCCATACCCATAACCTCCATAGCTATAGCTCATAATTTCCTTAGCTTTATCCCGCTCATAAAAATTCGTTTTGAAAATAATGCACTCATGACCTCGTCGTAGTATTTTATGTATAATACTAATAATATCGCTCCTAATACTAATACTAATAAGATTTATAAACTTAATATTAATAATAATAATAATAAATAAATAATAATAATAATCTAAGAGTGCTCGATGAAGAATGCATCCTCCAAACTACAAACGTTCAAATTTATAGCACCTGACTCTACCTAACCCCTCATGCCAGCTAACACGCATCATTTATTCATTGTAACATAAGTGATATAGATATATATTATTTAATATATAATATATTTAATCTTTAGAATTAATTAAATATTATATTATATTTACGCTCATGGTAAAAATATAATTTTTACAAAAATGACTCGCGCGTTGTCACTTGACTCATGTACCACTTTCCGTTTTTCGGGCGCACTTTCATACGTTTAGAAAACTAGCCTTTTACGTTACGTGACGTGTACCTTTAATAATAATTTGACTTATTTATCAAAGATTTACTTTATGAAAAACGTAACTTATAAAATTGAGCGTTGTGGTCATTTCCTTCTATAAATCAAAGTCTCGTTGTTTGTCAAAATATTTTATTTTAAATTAAACGTTTTGTGACATGTACCTTTATTAATAACTAGACTTAAATTAATTAAAAACTAACCCACTCAAAGTGTAACTTAATCTTTTGAGTGTTTTGGTCATTTACTTTTATAATTCATACCCTCGTTAGTTATCGAAGTATATTTAATAACATTAACTTAAACCAAAACGTCTTTTGACTAAATTGAAATATATTTATAATATATAGGTTTGAAATACTTTAATAAAATATTTAGATTTTAATTATATTTCAAAGTATATTTGAAGATCGTTTATAATATTATATCCTATAACGTTTATACTTTAAAAAAAATATAATTTCCTTATGCGTCAACGTTTAGTTTGTTTTTCTTAAACTTTCTAAATAATATAACTATATTCCCAAAGTTTCACTTTCACTCTAAATAATAGGAAGGTTAACTAGTTAACGTTTATATAGAAAGTCGAACAGAAAACTCCACTAACATTTGACTAGTTCCCGTTAATTGACACATTTGTCTTCACTTATAACTCACTTTACCATTTTCCGAATACGGTTAATAATAAGGGTTACCTAATTCAAAGTGGACCTCATAACAGATACTCTTAATCATAATTCAATGTATCTGATAATTCAATCATTTGATATTATCTTTTAATCTTGTCGATAAACTTACATCGAACAAATACATTCATGTAAAGTATTATCTATTCAATACCTTGATAGTATTTTCAGGTTCATAAAATAGATCTCATAGCTTATAATCATATTCACTAATCCGTTCGATGTTTTATATAATATATCTCAATTTAATAATCACACATATGTATATGTATATATAATTGTTCGTGAATCGCTAGGCATGGTCAAAGGGTAATTGATTATATGAATATGGTTTTCAAAACTTTCGAGACTCAACATTACATATTTTTGCTCATCGTGTCGGGAACATATAAAGATTAAAGTTTAAATTTGATCGGAAATTTCCGGGTCATCACATATACAAGTATTATTATTATTATTACTAATATTATAACTATTAAGAATATAAGTAATATTATTATCATTTTTATTATCATTTTTATTATCATTAAAACTATTATTTATATTATTATTAAAACTATCATTATTTTTATTATTAATAGTATTATTATAATATTTTAACAAACAAATGATTATATATATATATATATATATATATATATATATATATATATACACACACACACACACAACATAACTATATTAATATTATATATATATATATATATATATATATATATATATATATATATATATATATATATATATATATATATATATATATATATATAATGAAAGTATATAAATAAATAAGGAAACTTATAAATTATTAAATATATAGATTATATCATTACTAATAATATATAATATATGTTCGATTAAGATTATATGTTTTAATATATAAATAAATGATATAGGTTCGTGAATCCGAGGCCAACCCTGCATTGTTCAATATAGTCATATGTATTTTTACTACAAAATACATTAGGTGAGTTCATTTGAATCCCTTGTACTCTTTACATTTTTGGGACTGAGAATACATGCGCTATTTTACTACTGCTTTATTAAATGCTTTTGAAATATATTTTGAACTGCGAATGCATGAAATGCTTTTATAAATGTTTTACGAAATAGATACAAGTACGTGAAACTACATTCTATGGTTGAATTATTGAAATCGAATATGCCCTTTTTATTAAGTCTGGTAATCTAAGAATTAGGGAACAGACACCCTAATTGACGCGAATCCTAAAGATAGATCTATCGGGCCCAACAAGCCCCATCCAAAGTACCGGATGCTTTAGTACTTAGAAATTTATATCATGTCCGAAGGAGGATCCCGGAATGATGGGGATATTCTTATATGCATATTGTGAATGTCGGTTACCAGGTGTTCAATCCATATGAATGATATTTTTGTCTCTATGCATGGGACGTATGTTTATGAGAAATGGAAATATGAAAATCTTGTGGTCTATTAAAATGATGGAAATGATTATTTATGTTAAACTAATGAACTCACCAACCTTTTGGTTGACACTTTAAAGCATGTTTATTCTCAGGTATGTAAGAAATCTTCTGCTGTGCATTTGTTCACTTTAAAGATATTACTTGGAGTCATTCATGACATATGTCAAAAGACGTTGCATTCGAATCGTCGAGTTCATCAAGATTATTATTAAGATAATTATAATTAGATATATTATGAAATGGTATGCATATCGTCAATTTTTGATGTAAGGAAGTTTGTGTTTTCAAAACGAATGCAATGTTTGTAAAATGTATCATATAGAGGTCAAGTACCTCGCGATGTAATCAACTATTGTGAATCGTTTGTAATCGATGTGGACTTTGTCCGGATGGATTAGGATGGGTCCTTTCAGTTGGTATCAGAGCGGTGGTCTTAGTGAACTAGGTCTTGCATTAGTATGTCCAACTGATAGTTGTTTAGATGCATTAGTGAGTCTGGACTTCAACCGTGTCTGCATGTCAAAAGTTTTGCTTATCATTTAGTGTCAAAATTCATTTGTTTATCATCCTTAAAGTCTAGACACGTCTTACTGCCTCTACTGCATAGACAGTGTATAGATAAATTCATATATTAGCATATATGTTATTGTTACCCTTTCTTGATAGCTCCGTAGATTCCTCCGTAATTTATGAGATTTTATTATTATATATGCATATGTAAATTCTGTAATGCATGGTACTAATCTACATCCTATAATCTATTTCTTATCGACAATACTTCATCTGATCGTACGAGATGAATCCCTCAATCAGTTCGAGTCCCTCAGATTTCGATAAGCTATTCCGATAGTTATCCCGACAGCTATTCCAATATGGAGTTTCACCTAAGCTCCGAAAACAGTGTCACCAGAATGAATCAACCAATTCATCTGATGGGTTCGTAGTCGACTTAACCGATGGAGACGAGAAGAAGGCGATCCTTTCCACCAACCAACTTCACCTCTTGGTGAAGAACCTGATGCACTTATCGGCGAACTTATCCGAAACACCATTTTCACACTAATTTCCAGAGTATCTCGCCACGATTATATTCTATCTAAAATTCTAAATCTTATTCATCCACCCGTCCGAACCAACAATCATCCGGGTATAATAGAAGAAGTCAACGAGCTTCGCGCCCGAGTTGTAGCTTTGGAAAATATGGTGCAAAACGTGCCAGCTTCAGCAACGTCACCAGCATCAACAGTACTATTACCACCGACCACAACATTCGCAATCTACACTCAACATCACAATCTTTATCTCGAACATCAATATCACACGCACCATAGATACCAAGGAGTATCAACAACAATTAACGATGAAGTATTGATCCATAACTTCATTAATATTCTGCGAAGAATATGTGGTTCCTAATAGTTTTAGAGATTACTTAATCTAGCTCAAACCAAAAATCATATGGTTTTAATATCATATTAACTCATTAAATCCATGATTATATCTGAAGAAAATATATATGTATATATGTTTTCATAAAGATTGTAATTAAAAATTCTTTTGTACAAACTGTTAATGGTGAAAATATTTTAACGAGTAGGTAATACCCGAGGAATATATTTAGATTTCACATTAATAAATTACACTGTACATTCTTCAAATCTGATTCAATAGTCATTTACTATCCTACTCACACCCACAGCTATACGAATTCGTTCACCACAGAGTAACCATTTTCATTCAATTCCAAAAATTGGATTTTGACTTATCAGAATCCAACAAGTGGCATGATGAAGAAAACATTTGACAAAATAAAATTTGTTAGAAACAAACGAATTAACTAATTGCAGTATTGTTAAGAATCCACGCTAACTGTTCCTAGCTAACTGTTCCTAGCTAACATATTACATTTTATTTATCGTAATTTATTTATCGTAATTTTATTTATCATCATTTAATTTCTGTTATTTATTTTACGCACTTTAAATATCGGGACACGTATACAAGGTTTTGACATATCATATCGACGCATCTATATATATTATTTGGAATAACCATAGACACTCTATATGCAGAAATGATCGAGTTCTCTATACAGGGTTGAGGTTGATTCTATAATAATATATATAGTTTGAGTTGTGATCGAGTCTGAGACATGTACACGGGTCACGATACATATTAATTAATTCGAATAATATATATTAAACTAAATATGAATTATTGAATTGCTAACTGTGGACTATCAATATTGGACAATTAAAATGAATTAAAATATTGGTTATAAGATATGAAACTAAACAACTCTTCAAGTTTGCCACTTGATATCATCTTAAACCTCATTTGTATCTTAACGATTACAATCTGCGATTAAACCTTTCATGATTCTTGAAAACACCTCAAATGAGAGGATGAACCAACCGCACTTCATCTACGGAAGAAAAGAATTGATGCATGTAGTATGCATCTAAAAACACTCGGGATCTGGGTAAACGTTTAACACGAATCTGTGCTAGCTCCTTTGACGTTGTTATTACCGAAAATAACCTTGCAATTCCTTTTCAAAGTAGCAAATTTTGTCACAGCTCCAGCAAGTCAACTTCGACTTTTTGTTTGAAATAACCTTATTATCATTTTGATATGTATGTGTGCTCTTTTATTGTTACCGGAGAACCTTTCATATATCACCATATTACCATCAGCGTTTAATCATCTAAAAACACAATTCTCCTAAAACCACCTTGGATTGATAAACCGATGATTCAGATATCGTAGCATTGAATGCAGATGAAACAGAAAAATGATAGATGGTCTAAACGGCCAAAGGTTTGATGATAAAGAAAGGAGTGTTGGAAACGCTCAATAGAAAATTTAGTACCGAAAAGAAAATTATGCGAAACTATGAAGGAAACCGTGGACAAATCACAAGGACTAAACTTGCCTTCAAAGAATCCAAATAATTCAATGTCCAATGAAATCTTTAGAGAATATCTTGCTCCGAAGTCATGTTAAAATCTTGCGGAAAATTTTTCTTCATCAACCTTCGAACTTAGAAATTCCAAAATATAGTCATAAATATCTTCGATATTTCTGAGGATATTTTCATAAATATTCTTGTCCGAAATTATCTACATCGTCATGTTTTCTGTATTCCATTATATTGGAAACTACTTTAAAATCTAAGTATAATGAATTTTGGAGAAGTGTAGGGAATTGAAGCATGAGTTAGTATAATATAATGGCGCTTGGCCAACGTGATTATATTACAGTAAGTCATGCTGAGTTCTAATGGAACATGATAATTCACAGATCATAACGTCATCATGTGCCATGTTACATAACTCTTTCATTCTGCTTAACTTTTGAACATATCAAGAAAATATATTCTTGATAGTTCTATTCTCAGTGATTCTGGTAATTTGACAAGTCAAATTGTGAGAATACGTTCCTTCGTGCTTAGAACATTATAATCATTCGAAACTCTATATCTACGAGTTCTGAACCATTATTCGCTTACATTGAAGTCGGGAAGAGAAAAACAAGAGCAAAGAGCTCCAAAATATAAGAGAAAATATAAAGCCCAATAACAACACGGAAGTTACAAACCGTGGATATTAATACGAATAGCAATATAAAGACACAGTATAATTAAGAATAGTATCACCCAAGACAATAGTAGGAGTCAACAGATTTTTCTGGTGGAAGGTTGAAGAGAATGATGACAGAAATGATAATTAAGAAAAATATCAAGGATTAGAACTAGATTAAACATTTTCATAACCTTTTGAATGTATGAACTAAGAAAGAAAGTGTAGGAATGGTGAGAATAATGGAACGGAAGAGTTTAATTTATAATGGAAATATCTGACAGAGTAATGGAGGCAGATCACCGTATTTAATTATAGAGATCTTTACTTCCTTTTTCGCTGAAGAATCAAATCTTTTAGAATTCTAAGATTTTCTTTAATCCCTTGAACTCCGAAAATCAACCCTATTTATGTCAAAAGTTAGGTGAAACTTTACTTTCTCATTTTACTCTTTTGTGATAGCTTCACTCGTACTCTTCATATAAATGAATTATTTTATTCATATTACTCTATATTAATAAAACTCTATTTATCAACTCATATTCGTCATGAAAACATTTTTATTGTTGTAATGACCCGCACTTTTTCGATCATTCTATACTTATAAGATTAATATTTACATAAATTAAACCTTACCAACATGACAAGCAATCCAAATTGTCGAGATTTATATTTCCGAAAAGAGTTTTACACAACGTTTGACCGTCTAGTTTGACCGATGATATCACGAACTATACAATATATGATAATTATATGTTTGTGTATATATATATGTATATATACATATTTAACATGATTAATGAATGTTTTAATATCTTATTTTGTATCTATAACAATAAGTTATAAGTATATTTTGAAACTACTAACTTAAGTTTTCAAAATGATAACAGTACGTAACGTTATTTGACTTAAATACTTATAACCTATAATGTTTATACATATATCGTATAGGTAATGTATTTAATAACTTTTAAAGACTTAAATACATAAAACCATATAAGTGTATTCACAAAAGATAGCTATATTTGAATCCTCATTCCATTTTTCACAAAATTTCTATACGTATATCTAGGGTATTTGTACTCGTATCATACCTAACTTCTATACGTATTTACTATTGGTATATACACATCAAATCACCACCTAACCAGCCCTTATTCATGCCTTATGTATAAAGTAATTACTTTTGAATCATTGCAAGACTAATTACAAAAATACAAACTAAAATTTTGTCCATATACCCTTAAGAATCACGTTTTTAGGAGTATATATGTATCATCATTTTTGATTCATTTACTACTTCAATCTCCTAGCTAAAACACACACTCTTATAACCCTTAAACGCCTTCAACAATCCAGCAAAGTTCCATAAAGATCTAGCTTCAAAAACCTTACTTAAACACCATAAGAAAACCATACAAAAACACTTCAAGAATCCTTTCCAAGAACACAAACTTACTTCCAATCTTTCATCCACTTCCATCACCCTTTTGGTTCTAGCTTTTTACTTCTCTTTTACAGCAACCTAGTCCAAGGAACTTGAGGTAGAATCTATGTTCATAACCTTATTCGATTCATATATATATAGCTATCTTATTTAGTGGTATAAAATTTTAACAACAAGAACATAGTTTGAATGTTTTCAAACTTGTTTGCAAACTAAATAGATCCTTCTAACTTAACTTTTAAAATACTTCAAGACCTGTAATATAACTTATGTATATGATAATTTAACAACGTATAACTTGGTTTTTCAAAGAATATCTTAAAAACTGTTTTTACGACGTCGGAGTGCAACCGGGGACTGTTTTGGGTTGGATAATTAAAAACCATCTTAAACTTTGAATTGAAGGTTTATGTTCTGGAAAAATGATTTTTACTATGAATATGATAACACATAAAAATTTCATAATTTAATTCAAAGTATAAGTATTTTTAGAAAAATGGTCATTAAATGATATTTTTGTAACAAAAATGTTTAACTTCATAAGTTTCACTAAAGTTTCACCTATGCCGTGTGATTTTGAATACAAACCAAGGTATTTTCAGTTCATAGTCTTAAAGAGGGACTCGATCCAAGGAGATGGCAAGTTGAATCAACGAAAACGGATTTGTAACGAAGAAACTATGACCGAAACAAAATTGGTTATCCAAGACTTGTTTAACTTCGGGATTAATTGGGAAAAATTAAATAAAATCACATCTTTCTAAGATAACATGATATTTTATATATATGTACTTATAATTCAATTTTATATGGTTCAGGATCACCCGTAAACAACACGAGAAGGTTAATCATAAGATCCCATGTTTGTACGCAACACGTCATTTGACAACACCGGTACTTTATGTACGCAACACGTCATTTGACAACACCGGTACCGTGGGTCAAGATTAATCTCGACCAATACATATACGATGGGGTTTTATTTATTTCGTTAGGGGGTTTTATTTATTTCATTGCGGGTATATTAAACATCTAAAAATGAACCATTAAAATTGAATTACTAACAACGAACTGCTAACTACGGACTAAGGAATTATTCAAAGTATTAAAAGTATAACAAGTATATATATGTGACGTTTGTTTAAAAAGAAAAGGTATTGATATATTATATATGGATAGGTTCGTGATATCAACCGGAGACCAAGTCAAATTATATATATCTTCAAGACAACAGTGAGTATATAGTCCCACTTTTAAAATCTAAATATTTCGGGATGAGAATACATGTATTTTATGTTTTACGATATGGACACAAGTAACTGAAAAATATATTCTACGTTGAGTTGTACCACTGGCATACTTCCCTGTAGCTTGGTAACTAATATTTACAGCGGTATTGTAAACGCGAATCCTGTTGATAGATCTATCGGGCCTGACAACCCCAACCGGACTGGACGACCAGTATTCAACGATTGCACAGTACTTCGTTTCGTGACTACACTTGGTACAGTGTAGTAAGATTTCATATTAAAGGGAATATGCGACATGATTAATTGTTAAGTATGGTTATCAAGTGCTCAACCACTTAGAATATTTTTATTAAACTGTTTATATACGAAATCTTGTGGTCTATATATATATATATATATATTGCTGCCGGCATTAAACCTATATCTCACCAACTTTATGTTGACCTTTTTAAAACATGTCTATTCTCAGGTGATAATTAGAAGCTTCCGCTGCATTATGTTGAATTTGAGCAAGATCTTGCGTACGCATATATGTGTCAAAAACAAAACTGCATATCCAAGAACTTGTGTTGTAAAATATGCTAGAAATCGGGTTGTTATTATCATTTGTAAAGTTTGTAAGTCGAAGATTATCGCTAAACGATAATCATCTTTATTTTGTCCAAAGCTTGTATCAAAAATAAGGATCACGGTTTGTAATGTATAATATATGCAGTTTTCTTTTAAAAATGTCGCATATAGAGGTCAATACCTCGCAATGAAATCATACGTTATCTAACACGTTCTTATGATTAAGGACGGGTTATGACATGTGGTATCAGAGCGGTGGTCTTAGCGAACCAGGTTTGCATTAGTGTGTCTAACTGATAAGTCGTTAGGATACATTAGTAAGTCTGGACTTTGACCGGGTCTGATTTAAAAACCATTGCTTATCATTGTTGGTTAAAATTTATATGTAAATATTATGTAGTACTAATGGGTTAGTTGTTGTGTGATAGATGTCGGGCTCAAAACTTGTTATCACATTCAGCGACTCCGAACCAGAATCTTCAGATGGTGTTCCAGTCATTAACCTATCCGATGACGAAAATAATATCTTTGGGGAAGACTCACAAATTCCGGATGAACCGACTATAGAGAACCCGGAAAGTGAACCCGAGGAGGAAAGTGAACCCGAGGAGGAAAGTGAACCCGAGGAGGAAAGTGAACCCGAGGAAGAAATACAGGAAATTACAAAAGAAGAGTTCGAACTAGGAAAGAAACGAAAGGCTAATGAATTAGAAAAATCAAATCCTGAGTTTAATAAGGATGATGTGGCACCAACTCCACTAGACACTACCACCCCTATTCCCGCTATTCCTATTCGTTCTATCCCGGCATCCAGTTCTTCAGCCCCACCGCCAAAATATAGGCAGACAGCTAGGATAAGCGTTAGGCCATTCCTTGAACCTAAACGTCCTAGAAAATAGACCAAACGATGCGCTGCCGTATTAAACCATGGGATCATATAATGTTTTGTATAATATTATTAGTGTGGTTTGCTTAATGTTCGATGTAAGATAAGCATATGTAAAATAGTGAAGTATGAAATGCAATAATTTTCCATGGTTAAGTATTATTTAGATTGTAGTAATTGGTTCTGTACTAAGCTATTAAGTATGAACATTAACGGGTAGGTACTACCCTAGATATAATTATAAAATGCTAATAAGAAGAAAAGGCTTTTATAATAATACATGGTTCATATTATTAACAAGCTATAATGTACTATAAATACACACTACATCTATAATATTCCATGTGAATAATTATTTTCTTTCATTAGGAAATGGCGCGATTGAATCGAATGACGGAACAAGAAGTCGAGGAATTCATCAACCAGCGAGTCAACGACAGAATGTTATGGGTCGAAGCTGCAAGAGCTACTGCAGTTAACCCAAATCCTCGTGTAGGATGCACTTACAAGACTTTTCAAGCTTGCAAGCCCTCATCATTCAGTGGAATAGAAGGACCGATCGGTTTAACCCTGTGGATAGAAAAGATGGAGACTGTATTTAAAATCAGTGGTTGTGTTGAAAAGGACATGACCAAGTATGCATCGTGCACTTTACAAGATAGTGCACTCACGTGGTGGAAAAATTATGTGAAGGCTGTAGGAGGAGATGTAGCTTATGATACTCCGTGGGAAGAATTCAAAACAATGTTAATCAACGAATATTGTCCAAGGAACGAGGTTAGGAAGTTGGAAGATGAATTACGAAGCCTGAAGGTTGTTGGTACTGAAATCACCAACTACAATCAGCGATTCATGGAATTAGTTTTGCTATGTCCTGAATTGGTTCCAACCGAAGAACGGAAGATTGAAATGTACAAAGATGGTTTGCCCAAAAAGGTCAAGGCAAATGTTACAGCATCGAAACCTAAGACAATTCATGAAGCTATAACCATGGCAAACGAGCTAATGGATCAGGTCATCATGGATAATAAAGCATCCAATACTGATGTGAAGGTATCAGGTAACAAAAGAAAGTGGAATGGAAATTATGATCTAGGTAACCAACAACAATCTTTTAAGAAACAAGAAATCACGCAAGGTGCGGGTAGTGGTTTAAGCTTTGGTTATAAAGGACAAAATCCTTTATGCAACCGATGCCACAAACATCACTCTGGTTACTGTAATGTGGTATGCAACAAATGTAATCGAAAGGGTCATCTTGCTGAAGATTGTAGGGCTCTCGTTACAAATACAAATGGTACCAAGACTCCTGCCACTAATGCAAATAGAACTGCTTTGGCTACTGTTACTTGTTATGGATGTGGGAAACAGGGTCATTATAAGAGCCAGTGCCCGAATCCAGAGAAGAATATCGGACCTGCACGAGGGAGAGCATTTGTTATTAATGCTAGAGAGGCGTGTGAAGACCCGGAGCTTGTTACGGTTACGTTTACCATTAATAACTTATCCACATCTATTATATTTGATACTGGTGCTGATAGAAGTTACGTGTGTAGAGACTTTCATGCTAAATTGAATTGTTCATCATTACCTCTAGATGCTAAATACATGATTGAGTTAGCTAATGGTAAACTAATTAAAGCCGATAAAATTTGCCGTGATTGTAAAATAAATTTAGCCGGAGAAACATTTAAGATTGATTTGATACCCGTAGAATTAGGAAGTTTTGATGTAATAGTCGGCATGGACTGGATGTCCAAAATAGGAGCTGAAGTTATGTGCGCCAAGAAGGCAATTCGCATTCCTCGTAAGGATAAAACGCCAGTAATGATTTATGGAGAGAAGGGTAACTCAAAGCTAAAACTCATTAGTTATTTGAAAGCTCAAAAGTGCTTGAAGAAAGGGTGCTATGCTATCTTAGCACATGTTAATAAAGTCGAAAAGAAAGAAAAAGAGAAGTGCATCAATGACGTGCCTGTGGCAAGAGATTTTCCTGAAGTATTTCCGGAAGAGTTGCCGGGATTACCTCCATTTAGATCTGTAGAATTTCAAATAGATTTAGTACCAGGAGCTGCACCAGTGGCTCGTGCTCCATATAGACTTGCACCGTCCGAATTAAAAGAACTTCAAAGTCAGTTAAAAGAATTACTAGACCGTGGATTCATACGACCAAGCACTTCACCGTGGGGAGCTCCAATTTTATTCGTCAAGAAGAAAGACGGATCTTTCCGAATGTGTATAGATTATCGTGAATTAAATAAGTTAACTATCAAGAATCGGTATCCACTACCGAGAATTGACGACTTATTTGATCAACTCCAAGGATCATGTGTGTACTCGAAAATTGACCTAAGGTCGGGCTATCATCAATTACGTGTCAAAGAAGAAGATATACCGAAAACTGCTTTTCGGACACGTTACGGTCATTACGAATTTTTGGTCATGCCGTTTGGATTGACGAATGCGCCAGCTGTATTCATGGACCTCATGAATCGAGTTTGTAGTCCATATTTAGATAAGTTTGTTATTGTTTTCATTGATGACATTCTTATCTATTCCAAGAGTGAGCAAGAGCATGAGCAGCATTTAAGGTTAATATTAGAGTTGTTGAGAAAAGAACAGCTATACGCTAAATTTTCTAAGTGTGCGTTCTGGTTGAAAGAAGTGCAATTTCTTGGTCACGTTGTTAGTAGCAAAGGAATTCAGGTTGATCCAGCTAAAATTGAGGCCATTGAAAAATGGGAGACTCCTAAAACACCAATGCAGATACGCCAATTTTTGGGTTTAGCCGGTTATTATAGAAGGTTTATTCAAGATTTTTCCCGAATAGCTAAGCCGTTGACAGCATTAACGCAAAAAGGGAAGAAATACGAATGGACCTCGGAGCAGGAGAACGCATTTCAATTACTGAAGAAGAAGTTAACTACGGCGCCTATTTTATCGTTACCTGAAGGGAACGATGATTTTGAAATATATTGTGACGCTTCGCGACAAGGTTTTGGTTGTGTTCTTATGCAACGAAAGAAAGTTATTGCATACGCATCCCGACAATTGAAGATTCACGAGCGAAATTATACGACGCATGATCTAGAATTGGGAGCAGTCGTGTTTGCATTGAAGATGTGGAGACACTACTTGTATGGAGTTAGATGCACTGTGTTTACTGATCATAAAAGTCTTCAACATATTTTTTATCAGAAACAGTTGAACATGAGGCAACGTAGGTGGGTCGAGCTGATAAACGACTATGATTGTGAAATTCGTTATCATCCCGGGAAAGCGAATGTGGTGGCTGACGCACTAAGCAGAAAGGAACGAGAACCAATCCGAGTTCGAGCAATGAACATAAAAATTCGCATGAATCTCAACTCACAAATCAAAGAAGTTCAACAAGAAGCACTCAATAAAGAAAACATAAGAAATGAAATAATGAAGAAGTATGAGATGCAACTCGTTATACGGGAAGACGGAATTCGATATTTTGCAAATCGTATTTGGGTACCGAAGTTGGGTGGATTAAGGAAGTTGATATTGAATGAGGCACATAAGACAAGATACTCGATACATCCTGGAGTTGGAAAGATGGATCAAGATCTTAAGACACGTTATTGGTGGCCTAATTTAAAGACAGACGTAGCAACATATGTTGGGGAGTGTTTAACTTGTTCCAAGGTCAAAGCAGAACACCAAAAGCCGTCAGGGTTACTTCAACAACCAGAAATCCCAGAATGGAAATGGGATGGTATTACCATGGATTTCATCACGAAATTACCAAAGACTGCCTGGGGTTACGACACCATTTGGGTGATTGTTGATCGTCTCACCAAGTCTGCACATTTCTTGCCTATAAAGGAAACGGATAGAATGGAGAAACTATTACGATTGTATATAAAGGAAGTTGTTTCAAGGCATGGAATACCTATTTCCATTATATCTGATCGTGATAGTAGATTTACCTCAAAGTTCTGGCAAGCACTACAGGAGGCACTAGGAACTCGTTTAGATATGAGTACCGCATATCATCCGCAAACGGACGGGCAGAGTGAAAGAAAAATTCAGACTCTTGAAGATATGCTCAGGGCATGTGTGATCGATTTTGGAAACGGATGGGATAAGTATTTACCGTTAGCAGAATTCTCGTATAATAATAGTTATCATGCGAGCATTAAAGCTGCACCATTCGAAGCATTGTATGGAAGGAAGTGTAGATCTCCTATATGTTGGAATGAAGTAGGAGATCGACAATTAACTGGTCCCGAGATCATACACGAAACGACTGAGAAGATAGTACAAATCAAGGAGAGATTGAAAACAGCACGTAGTCGCCAAAAGAGCTACGCCGATGTTCGAAGGAAACCATTAGAGTTTCAAATCGGTGACATGGTTATGTTAAAGGTGTCACCATGGAAAGGTGTAATACGTTTTGGAAAAAAGGGGTAAACTAAACCCAAGATATGTAGGCCCGTTCAAGATTATCGAACGCATTGGACCGGTAGCTTATCGACTTGAGTTACCGCAACAACTCGTCGGGGTACATAATACCTTTCACGTCTCAAACCTTAAGAAGTGTCTTGCAAAGGAAGACCTCACTATTCCTCTTGAAGAAATCCATATCGACGAGAAACTACAATTCATCGAAGAACCAATCGAAATCATGGACCGTGAAGTTAAACAGCTCAAGCAGAGCAACATACCGATCGTTAAGGTACGTTGGAATGCTCGAAGAGGTCCTGAGTTTACTTGGGAACGAGAGGATCAAATGAAACAAAAGTATCCACACTTGTTTCCCGATGACGCAAAATAGGTACAATTTTAAAATTTCGGGACGAAATTTATTTAACGGGTAGGTACTGTAATGACCCGCACTTTTTCGATCATTCTATACTTATAAGATTAATATTTACATAAATTAAACCTTACCAACATGACAAGCAATCCAAATTGTCGAGATTTATATTTCCGAAAAGAGTTTTACACAACGTTTGACCGTCTAGTTTGACCGATGATATCACGAACTATACAATATATGATAATTATACGTTTGTTTATATATATGTATATATACATATTTAACATGATTAATGAATGTTTTAATATCTTATTTTGTATCTATAACAATAAGTTATAAGTATATTTTGAAACTACTAACTTAAGTTTTCAAAATGATAACAGTACGTAACGTTATTTGACTTAAATACTTATAACCTATAATGTTTATACATATATCGTATAGGTAATGTATTTAATAACTTTTAAAGACTTAAATACATAAAACCATATAAGTGTATTCACAAAAGATAGCTATATTTGAATCCTCATTCCATTTTTCACAAAATTTCTATACGTATATCTAGGGTATTTGTACTCGTATCATACCTAACTTCTATACGTATTTACTATTGGTATATACACATCAAATCACCACCTAACCAGCCCTTATTCATGCCTTATGTATAAGGTAATTACTTTTGAATCATTGCAAGACTAATTACAAAAATACAAACTAAAATTTTGTCCATATACCCTTAAGAATCACGTTTTTAGGAGTATATATGTATCATCATTTTTGATTCATTTACTACTTCAATCTCCTAGCTAAAACACACACTCTTATAACCCTTAAACACCTTCAACAATCCAGCAAAGTTCCATAAAGATCTAGCTTCAAAAACCTTACTTAAACACCATAAGAAAACCATACAAAAACACCTCAAGAATCCTTTCCAAGAACACAAACTTACTTCCAATCTTTCATCCACTTCCATCACCCTTTTGGTTCTAGCTTTTTACTTCTCTTTTACAGCAACCTAGTCCAAGGAACTTGAGGTAGAATCTATGTTCATAACCTTATTCGATTCATATATATATAGCTATCTTATTTTGTGGTATAAAATTTTAACAACAAGAACATAGTTTGAATGTTTTCAAACTTGTTTGCAAACTAAATAGATCCTTCTAACTTAACTTTTAAAATACTTCAAGACCTGTAATATAACTTATGTATATGCTAATTTAACAAGGTATAACTTGGTTTTTCAAAGAATATCTTAAAAACTGTTTTTACGACGTCGGAGTGCAACCGGGGACTGTTTTGGGTTGGATAATTAAAAACCATCTTAAACTTTGAATTGAAGGTTTATGTTCTGGAAAAATGATTTTTACTATGAATATGATAACACATAAAAATTTCATGATTTAATTCAAAGTATAAGTATTTTTAGAAAAATGGTCATTAAATGATATTTTTGTAACAAAAATGTTTAACTTCATAAGTTTCACTAAAGTTTCACCTATGCCGTGTGATTTTGAATACAAACCAAGGTATTTTCAGTTCATAGTCTTAAAGAGGGACTCGATCCAAGGAGATGGCAAGTTGAATCAACGAAAACGGATTTGTAACGAAGAAACTATGACCGAAACAAAATTGGTTATCCAAGACTTGTTTAACTTCGGGATTAATTGGGAAAAATTAAATAAAATCACATCTTTCTAAGATAACATGATATTTTATATATATGTACTTATAATTCAATTTTATATGGTTCAGGATCACCCGTAAACAACACGAGAAGGTTAATCATAAGATCCCATGTTTGTACGCAACACGTCATTTGACAACACCGGTACTTTATGTACGCAACACGTCATTTGACAACACCGGTACCGTGGGTCAAGATTAATCTCGACTAATACATATACGATGGGGTTTTATTTATTTCGTTAGGGGGTTTTATTTATTTCATTGCGGGTATATTAAACATCTAAAAATGAACCATTAAAATTGAATTACTAACAACGAACTGCTAACTACGGACTAAGGAATTATTCAAAGTATTAAAAGTATAACAAGTATATATATGTGACGTTTGTTTAAAAAGAAAAGGTATTGATATATTATATATGGATAGGTTCGTGATATCAACCGGAGACCAAGTCAAATTATATATATCTTCAAGACAACAGTGAGTATATAGTCCCACTTTTAAAATCTAAATATTTCGGGATGAGAATACATGTATTTTATGTTTTACGATATGGACACAAGTAACTGAAAAATATATTCTACGTTGAGTTGTACCACTGGCATACTTCCCTGTAGCTTGGTAACTAATATTTACAGCGGTATTGTAAACGCGAATCCTGTTGATAGATCTATCGGGCCTGACAACCCCAACCGGACTGGACGACCAGTATTCAACGGTTGCACAGTACTTCGTTTCGTGACTACACTTGGTACAGTGTAGTAAGATTTCATATTAAAGGGAATATGCGACGTGATTAATTGTTAAGTATGGTTACCAAGTGCTCAACCACTTAGAATATTTTTATTAAACTGTTTATATACGAAATCTTGTGGTCTATATATATATATATTGCTGCCGGCATTAAACCTATATCTCACCAACTTTATGTTGACCTTTTTAAAACATGTCTATTCTCAGGTGATAATTAGAAGCTTCCGCTGCATTATGTTGAATTTGAGCAAGATCTTGCGTACGCGTATATGTGTCAAAAACAAAACTGCATATCCAAGAACTTGTGTTGTAAAATATGCTAGAAATCGGGTTGTTATTATCATTTGTAAAGTTTGTAAGTCGAAGATTATCGCTAAACGATAATCATCTTTATTTTGTCCAAAGCTTGTATCAAAAATAAGGATCATGGTTTGTAATGTATAATATATGCAGTTTTCTTTTAAAAATGTCGCATATAGAGGTCAATACCTCGCAATGAAATCATACGTTATCTAACACGTTCTTATGATTAAGGACGGGTTATGACAATTGTTAGCCATGACCACCTCACTCAAATTTCGGGACAAAATTTTTTTAACGGGTTGGTACTGTGACAACCCGAAAATTTCCGACCAAATTTAAACTTTATTCTTATATGATTTCGATATGATAAGCAGAGTCTATGTAATTGAATCTCAAAATTTTGAACTGTTGTTATACATTCAATTAACCTTTGACTATTTTCGACGATTCACGAACCTGTAATTGTAAACAGAAATGTATATATAAATAATTATGTAATTATATATAATAAAATAAATATATTAGTAAACTATTATGTGATCTAGTTATTATTATAAAAGATAAATTAAAATAAATCTATATACATATATGACTTCTATACATAATCAGTATTATATGTATAGTGTAATAAAAATTAAAAATTCAATATATATTATTATATATAATACATAGTCATTAAATATTATATAACTATTAATGTGTGATATTAATATATCAAATTAAAATTACAAGTTACAATATGATTGAGATGTTATTAGTACATTCATTATTTTTATTATTATATTAATATTAGCATTAATATCAGTATTGATAATGTTATTATACATAGTATATAGATATGAAGTTTGATATATATAATCGTTATATTAATATTAATATTAATATTAACTTTAACATTAATAATCAGTATTAATATTATTAACAATATCATTATTAGTATTACTATAAATAATCCAAGTCATTATATACAAGTTATTAACTATCAATATTACTATTATTAATATTAATATTAATATTATCATTACTAAAAATATTAAAACTTTTATGATTATTATGATTGTCATCATTAACATCATTATTGTTATTAATATCATTATTAACATTTTTATTGAAAATTATTATTATTATTATTATTGTTATCAATATTATTATTTTTATTATTATTAATATGTTTATTAATTATTAATATTAATGAAGTACAGATTATAAGGACAAAATTACGCGAAGTCAATTCAGTATCACCATCAATTTTTTTTTTTCGTTCAATGAATCTCTAATTGATTGTGTCACTGTAAGGAACCAATTAACCTTCAAGAAAATACAAAAATTGTTTCATGTCCACATCTACTTTATCTTTCTGTCCAATTTATGCCACCTGCTTCAAATTTATATATTACAAATCGGTTATATCATAGTGGGAGGAGGAGTCAATAGATTTTAGACACTATCATTATAATCTACCCATTTCAATCACGATCAACAGATACAAGTTAATGAATTACACAGAAATTGAGAACCCACCCATGTTTTCCCCTGTTCGCCTCATGTTCTAAACAACAGCCCAACCACGACAACCACTTTCACTTTAAACCACACCACAACACCCATTTGATCGATTGTCCCTGCTACTTGCTATCGTCGACCAAAAACAAACCCACACCATCGACTATTGTCGATACCTACACAAACTAAACACCTAGCCTTATTGTTCTCACTACTACGATATTCGACCATCATCCCATTAAAAAAAATCACAACTATATCTATTATTTCCTATTTCACCTTCTGCCCAAGCACCACCCAAATTACCACCATTAGAATCATCACTCGAACACTACACTCATTCTATCACTTGTATCTGCTGCTGCGAGTTACTATACGATCAAACACCAACTGCTACAACCAAAGAACAACCACCAAATTCTACTAATATTCAGTTTCGTTTATGTTCCTGGACAAAATCTGAACACCATTCAGACCACCCTCACAAACAATTAATGAAATCTTTCTGTTTCTGCAACCGTAACCCACATCAAACCACCACCATCAAATACCCGTGTTATTTTCCTGTTTAAACTGAAAACTATTACCACCAACTCCATCTCCAATGATTAACACACCCATTTGCGTTTACTGTATCATTGTACATTTATCCTATATATTTATATATTTTTTTGTTCCAGTTCAACATGTGATGACCCGGAGATTTCTGACCAAATTTAAACTTAATCTTTGTATGTTTCAGACACGATAAGCAAAGTTTGTAATGTTGAGACTCGAAAACTTTAGAACAGTTACATGAATGCATTTGGCCTTTTGACCATTCCCGACGATTCACGAACAATTGTTTGTAAATAACTAAATATAAATATAAATATATTTATATATATATATATATATATATATATATATATATATATATATATATATATATATATATATATATATATATATATATATATATATATATATATATATATATATATATATATAAAATTATAAATGTAAGTATTTGAAAATATAAAATGTTATTAACTCATCAAAATTAAATATGAAAAATATTATACAAAATAAGTTGTTACTAAAATAAATTTATGTATAGATAAAAGTGATTTCTATAATAATTATTATCATATGTATATTGGAATAGATATAAAAGTTATAAATATTATATGTTGAAATTTATATAATATATCAAGTAAATATATATTAAAAATTTGATATGAATAAGTTGATATGTAAAAATTGATATATTATTAGTATTATTGTTGTTACTAATAATATTATTATAATTAGTATTATTGTAATTAACAATATTATTATTATACATTTATGGTAATTCTTATCATTATCATTAGTAATATTATTATTACTATTATATCATTATAAATTTGTATTATTATTATTATGTATAATATTAAGAGTATTATTATTCTAGTTATATTTATTAATAATATTAATTATAATCTATAAAAAAATATATATATATAAATATAATAGATATGCATATATGGAGACAGATATATACAGATATATATAATATATATACGAGTTATATGCAGATATATATATTTTAGGAAATCAGTATTTCTTTTATTAAAGTTATTATTATTAATATAACTATAATTATTAATTATAAACAATAATATTATATGAATTATATGTACGAATTAATCCAAGAATCAGTTACAGATATCTATCAGTTACTGTAGTGAGTTTTGTTTGAATCCCCAAGTTGTTACACACCTCAATTGATCGTACCAATCTATTTCCCTTTCAAGATAATTTTATTATTTTTTTTATATCTATCTGTTCTTGATTGACACTGCATAATAATGAATTTGCTATAAAACCAAATCAAATCCAGTGTTAAATAAAAACCAAGTGACTTACAAAATCAACTATAAATTACAAACATTTTTTTTACAGTTTAATTTTACTAAAATTTTTTTAAAAAAAAGCCATATATGAAGAACACAAACCATACTCTGCTCGTGTTCTATTTTTTTGAAAGACTTGAATTCGAATTTAAATTCAAAATCCTTAAATGCTACTTTGTTAGGAATCCTTTACTAAAACTATCTACAAAAACTCAGTTATTAATTTACAAAATCAAGTAAGAATTTTGAGGTCAAAGGTTTGGTTTTCAAAAGTCAACTAAGGTGTTTATGGTTAAATTAGAGTTCGTTTTAACGATTGTGGATCAATTAATGATTCATACAGTTTCTATGAACGAAATGAAAAACATTTCATGTTATAACCATTGCATAAAACGTTCTCAAACTCAACTTCTAAATTATTATTTTTTTTCGAAACCAAGAACTGCAACAATTCTTTTCTTTAATTTTTTTTTGTTTTAATTCGTTGCTGTTGATTCAAACACTTACATGGAACATTTCTGTTTTAAATACAAGTTTAAATCGAACACATAATCTAGTTGCTAGGTTGAATTGGTTCACGGTTTGTTTGATTTTAGAGAAGAAGAAGATGATGATATAAATTACGGGTTATAAACAAATGGAATAAATATAAATCAGAAAAATGGATACAGATGAATGGTTAAGGGCTGCGTTGAGGAACGAGAGGTCGGGGGTTCGAGTCCCGGCTCTGACGAGTTATTTCTTTTTTAAGCTTCAAGAGGTAGTTTTCAAGATTAAAAGTTTTATTATTATTATTATTATTATTATTATTATTATTATTATTATTATTATTATTATTATTATTATTATTATTATTATTATGATTATTATGATTATTATTATTATTATTATTATTATTATTATAATTATTATTATTATTATTATTTACTTATGAATGTATGATGATAAAATAATTAATGAAAAACATGGTTAATAATAATTACGAATTAAAAGTAATAATGATTGTGTTATGGTTATGACTTAAAAATGAAAATATATGTATTATCAATAAATATTATGATTAGCATATAAGGTTCATGTTATAAATTAAAGTATATTAATAAGATAATTTGATGATGAAGGTCATGATAATTAATAATATATATATATATATATACATATAGACGCACATAGATAATATATAAACGTTAAAAATTTTGTTAGAGAGTAGCGAGGACTTAACTAATAACTACATAGTATGTATATACTTAATGATTTTGAAACGTAAATGTTAGTTACATATAAATAATATATATATATATATATATATATATATATATATATATATATATATATATATACACATATATAAGTATATTCATATATAAAATACATTTTAGCCTATACTATTATAATTAATTAGTACCTAATTATATGAAATATAACGTTTTGTATAGATATTAGATTTATATAAATATAAATTTATATTTTAATATGTATTTAATATATTGATATCAATAAATTTATTACTATAATAAATACCATTTAATTATTTAAAAGATATAATATAAATATATACAAATTATTAACATAACAAGTATATTACTAATAATAATATATATAGATTGTTTATTACTACTATATGTTTATAATATTATTTGATATATAATAAATGATTTAGGTTCGTGAATCCGAGGCCAACCTGTGACAACCCAGAAATTTCCAACCAAATTTAAACTTTAATCTTTATATGATTCCAACACGATAAGCAATATTTGTTAAGTTAAATTTCAAGAATTTTAAACTATGTTCATACATTCATTCAACCTCGACCAAGTTCCAACGATTCACGAACCATTAAACGAATATGATTATATATGTATATGTGTATATATATTATAACTTGAAACGTAAACAAAATATTAGATTAAATACTTTATATGATTGTATCTGTTTCAAAATGTTTATCAATGGAATTAGAAGATAAGATCAAATGATTGAATTATCAGATATATTAAATTATGATTACAAGTCTCTGTTGAAAGGCCCACGTTGATTTGAGAAATCTTTTCATTTTAACAATATTTGGAAAATGGTAAAGTAATTTATAAATATGAACAAATTGTTAATCATTGAGAACTAGACAAAGGATAGTGGAAGATTGAATCTCATAAAGACTCGATTGATCTATTTAGTTTCAAACGTACAAAAACGTTTTCAGTTTAAAAAGAACTTTATTATTAAAACGTATATAACTTTTATAAATATCTAGAACCACTTTTGACAACTCATTACTTAACTAGTATGATAAAGATAACGATATTTATATTTTATTTTATTAAATATATATAACGATTTAAATTAATATTATATATATTTATACGCGTATTATACGTACATAGTTTTATACTTTTACTATACTTAAACTTTATCTTTACTTTATTTTTACTTTACTTTAACTTTAATAATTCATACTTTAATAATTCACTTTAATAATTCATACTTTAATAATTCACTTTAATAATTCATACTTTAATAATTCACTTTAATAATTCATACTTTAATAATTCACTTTAATAATTCAAAAATCTATTATAAATAGAATTCAATAAGTTTCATTATTTCATAGAAACTTGAAAATAGTTTTCTCTAAACTCTCTCAATCGATTTACATATATATATTTACTCCGTATTATCTCAAGATATTATTAGTATACATAAAATATTACGACGGAGTGCTGTCCGAGTGATTTCGAAGTTGTTTTTTCGAGTGGGATAGGATTAAGGAAATTATGGGTTATAGCTATGGAGGTGATTGAGTATGGTTCATGAGTATGCTCGTGAGGTCAATATAGTGTTTATCATCTCCGTTGCGTTTACGTACCTTTCCTGCAATATTGAATCTCAATATTGATATGTGAGTACTCATAATTTAATTTTTACATACTAATAGTGTATCCCTGACTAGTGCTCGAGTATATAGGATTATGCATGCTTGTACTTTTGATATTGCCATTAGATAGGTTATGTTGATTCCTGAATTAGTTACATATACGATTGAGATAAGGTGTAAGATATGCATGTCGTTGGAAAGCTAGCGAAAAATAGTTGAATTTTGGTTTAAGAATCACTTGAATCCAAGTAACGGTTAGAAAGTTATGAAATAAACAAATTGCATAATTAATTTCGTAATTAAAATTGCTGATGATAACTAGTGAACTAATTTGTTGGGTTATAAAAAGTTGTTATTTGGATTCTACTCGTCGAGTAGATGAATTTTCATATAAAGCACGTCTCGTTTCGTTGAACGGTTGTCAAGTTATGGACAAAAGAAGTTTTGCAAATTTTGATGAAATGTCGAAACGGGAACTGAAATTCTCGCTGATTTGCGTTGTTTCATATATAAAAAAAAATACCACTGAATTCTTTGCTGTAAGGTCTAACAAAAGACTCTGGCCGTTTGTCAATATGAGTTTTGAGGAATTTTCTAAAAATCTCCAAAGTAGGCTACTCGGTCACTTTTGTAAATTTATTAAAGCAGAAAAATTAACTTTGAAACGCCGAAAACGCGTTGGCAACTACGAGTTGTCTAGGTTTAGTTTACTTCTGTAATATTTATGCTTAATCTTTTTGGTAATGTGTAACTTTCATCTTTGGCCGTTTATCAATCGGAGTTCCGATAATTTTTCTAAAAAGAGCTGAAGTGGCCCGTTTAGTCATGTTTGACCGAAAATCATTTTTGTATAAGTTATTATATATTTGCATGCGACCTCATTTTTACTTTGACCTTTGACTTTTGACTTTAACCTTTGACTTTTGACTTTGAACTTTGACTTTTCCTGTTAACTTTTCAGTTAACTTTTTGTGTTGATTTTCTCTAAAAAAAAAAAAACCTAAAATACTATTTTATGATTATGAAACCATTTGTGTTACGTTGTTTCACACGTCACCTTTTACTAGAATCTTAATTGAGCATGAGTAATATAACATGTTACTATACTGTAGAGTCAGACTCGAGCTATATGATAGGATTACACTATGACCTGACCTAAATTGCTATACAAATATTGACCAACATATAAATATATATAATTAATATAGGTTCATGAATCCGAGGCCAACCTTGCACTTGTTCAATGACGTTATATGTATTTTTACTACGAAATACAGTATGGTGAGTTTCATTTGCCTTTTTACCCTTTATATTTTTAGGACTGAGAATACGTGCGCTTTTATAAATGTTTGACGAAATAGACACAACTAATTGAAACTACATTCTATGGTTGAATTATCGAAATCGAATATGCCCCTTTTTATTAAAGTCTGGTAATCTAAGAATTTGGGAACAGACACCCTAATTGACGCGAATCCTAAAGATAGATCTATTGGGCCTAACAAACCCCATCCAAAGTACCGGATGCTTTAGTACTTCGAAATTTATATCATGTCCGAAGGAGGATCCCGGAATGATAGGGGATATTCTTATATGCATATTGTTAATGTCGGTTACCAGGTGTTCACCATATGAATGATTATTTTTGTCTCTATGCATGGGACGTATATTTATGAGAACTGGAAATGAAATTCTTGTGGTCTATTAAAATGATGGAAATAAATGATTATGATAAACTAATGAACTCACCAACCTTTTGGTTGACACTTTAAAGCATGTTTATTCTCAGGTGTTAAAGAAATCTTCCGCTGTGCATTTGCTCATTTTAAAGATATTACTTGGAGTCTTTCATAGCATATTTCGAAGAACGTTGCATTCGAGTCATTGAGTTCATCAAAGATTATTATTAAATCAATTTATAGTTGGATAGTGGATATTATGAAATGGTATGCATGCCTGTCAATTTTCGATGTAAAGAAAGATTGTCTTTTAAAAACGAATGCAATGTTTGTAAAATGTATCATATAGAGGTCAAATACCTCGCAATGTAATCAACTATTGTGAATCGTTTATAATGTATATGAACGGGTCCTTTCAGTTGGTATCAGAGCGGTGGTCTTAGCGAACCAGGTCTGCATTAGTGTGTCTAACAGATAAGTCGATAGGATGCATTAGTGAGTCTGGACTTCGACCGTGTCTGCACGTCAATAGTTTTGCTTATCATTTTGTGTCAAAAATTAGCTACTTATCATCCTCAGGAAATTACCTGCTTATCATTTTTAGTCTAAGACACGTCTTGCTGCATTGATTGCATTAATAGTGTATAGACAAAAATTCATATCTTAGCGTATCTGCTAAATCATATCTTATCGTATCTATTACTGTAAACGTTGCCTGATATATCCCGTAAATTCCTCCGTAATTTATGAAATCTTTTGTTCTATATATATGGATATTCTATGTAATTAGAATACCATCCAATAACCGAAAATCATTTCATATCGAAAAAAAATAAAAATCCTTATTCAATCGTACGAAATGGAATTCATCATTAATTCAAGTTCCTCGGATTTCGAAATGGAATCCCACTCCAGCTCCGAAAGCAGTGTGACCGGAATAGATCAACCAATCAGTCATCACCTATTCTGGATGAATTGGGGATGGGTTCGTAGCCTCCTCAATCATTGGAGACAAGAAGAAGGTGATCCCTTCCATCCACCACATTGCCCTCTTGATGAAAAACCTGAAGCACTTACCGGCGAACCTGTTCGAAACACCATTTTCTCGCTCATTTCCAGAGTATCTCGTCACGATTATATATTACATCAAATTTTAGATTTTATTTATCCGCTCGTCCGAACCGACAATCACCCTGGTGTAATAGAAGAAGTCAACGAGCTTCGCGCTCGGGTAGTGGCTTTGGAGAATATGGTGCAGAGATTACAAACACCAGCAGCAGCATCAGCAGCATAACCAGTAACACCATCATCAACGCCAATAGTACCATTACCACCCCAACCACAATCACGTCGTAAACCTTAACTTTACACTCTGTCCCACGAGCACCAATGTCATACGCCCTGTAGATACCAAGGAATACCAACAACAATAATCGACGAAGTATTAATTCATAACTTCATTGGAGAAATATTTCGCGCAGATTATGTAATCTCTAAAGTCTTAGAGATTATCTAATCTAGCCCTAACCATAAATCAGTTAAGCGAACCAAAATGATAGAAGGAAGAGTAGAAACCCTGACAAAAATGGTGTGTGATTAACAAGCTAAACTTGTTTTACCAACAGCATCAACAGTACCGTCAGCGTCACCAGCATCATCAGTACAGTCAACATCAGAATCAACAACACCTATAACATCACAAACTCCGTCAGCTCAAGAATCACTATGGACATCATTACGAATCAATAACCCGTATATTGTATCAACGAGTTATGAAGAATTAACTCATTCCCTTTGAAGAAATTATATGTATATTTTATATATTTTGAAATAAAAATAAATCTTTCCGTGCTAAGCTATTGTGTGTGAATCTTAACTTCTTTGTTAATTCATATTACAAATATGCAATAATGTACGTCCTTCGGCCGCAACTTAACCAGCATTAACTACAATCTCTGTCGCAATTCAACAAATTCCAATTCATAATAAATCAAGTATATATTTGATTTTACACTTTCATCATCGATGTACCCGAAACTTTTCAGATAACATCATTCGTACTTTGCGAAATTCACAAGAATTCCACGAACCGAACATCATACATCAACAAATAACGAAGTATTGATTCATAATTTCAAAGTCATTAAAGAAATACTGCGTAAAAGTTATGTACTTTTTAAAGCCTTTAGGGATTATTCAATTCTAGTTTCAACCGTAAATCAAATGAGTTTAATTTAACATTAACTCATTAAATCTATGTTACATCTGAAGAAAATATACATATATATATTTTCATAAAGACTGTAATAAAATTCTTTTGTACAAAATATTAATTGTGAAATTTTTTTTAACGGGTAGGTAATACCCGAGAGATATATAAATTCACAATTAATATATTACATTCTTCGAATCTGATTCAGCAAATTATCCATTATACTCCCTACTTTCACAACAATATACATTCTTTTATAGAAATCAAAACAACCATACTCATTCAAAATTTAATTACATATTCTGATTTTGAAATCTCAAAATTCAACTTGAGATATGACCAAAATCATCACTCCTAGATCCTTACATCTTTCACAAGCTATATTTTGACTTCAAAACTGTGTTAGAACATCAAATGTATGTTAACGATTACAATCTGTGTTCAAACCCTTCGAAAATTTCTGAAGACACTTCGAATGATGAGCAATCGAGATGATGATCCAACCACATGTTACCCACAGTTATGTACCCGAAAAACTCTTGAAACCAAAGTAAAAGTTTAAACAACGTATCCGCGTCAGATTCTTTAGCATTTATTAGCAAAAATAACTTTGCGACTCCTATTCAAAGTAGCCAGTTTTGTCACAGCTCCAGCAAGTCAACTTCGACTTTTCAGTCAGACTAACCTTATTATAACCTTGAGATATACACCATCGTTATCAGGGAACCTTTTACATTCCACCACATTATTAACAGATGTATCAACAACTTCATTACCCTTTGACTTTAGCCTCTTCAAAAAGTCATTATAATTATTCATTGAAACCCCCATCATTTACTCATTCGCATATTGTAATGAGAATTTCCATACGAATCATTGGAAATTAGCAATCAGTATTTTGAAATCTCGCAGCATGTCTACGCCAATAGTTATATGTGTATATATAACGTATATCTTCTGGACTTAATTTGAATGTGAAGATTCTGAAAAACACTTCGAACTACGAATTGGTTCTCCGAAAATGGAAAAATACTGATGAAGCAGCAAAAAAACTATAAACGACCTTAACAGTAAAAGTTTGATGATAATGAATAGGTGTGCTGGCAAAGCGCAGAAAAAGAGAAGTCTTGGAACTGGAAAACGGATTGAGCAAAGTAGGAAGGAGGCTGTGGACAAATTACAAAGACTGAACCTGACTTCAAAGGATCCAAATAATTCAGTATCTGCTGAAGTCATTAACGAATACCTTGCTCCTAACTCTAAACCCCTGCGGACAATATTCTTCATCATCCTCTGATATTAGAAATTCTAAAATATCATCATATCTTTCATTATAAATATCCTCCATATTTCTGAAGATATTTTCTTAATTTTTCTTATTTGAAATCATTTACCTCTTCGCGCTATCTGTATTACATCATAAAAGAAACTATTTTAGTTTCTAAATTCTGAAACATTCAAGTTTAAAATAGGAATATTTTGAAGTAGTGTTGGGAACTGAAGTATGAATTAGTATAATATAATGACACTTGATCAATGTGATTATATTACAGTAAGTCATGCTGAGTTTCTAAATGGAACGTGATAATTCACAGATCATAACATCATCATGTGCCATGTTATACGGCTCTTGTATTCTATTTAACCTCTAAAATATCAAGAAAATATTTCTTGATGATTCGACCTTTTCCAAGGTATTTTAGTAATTTGACAAGTCAAGATCGTGCCATCACAATTTCCTTCCTAGAATATTAACAATGTTCATTTCAAAATTCATATTTGTGAATTCTGGACCATTACAAGCGGTGCTTAATCGCAAGAAGAAGAAACGAAAGGACAAAACTCCGAAATAGAAATTGGGGTATAAATTGCAGCAAATAAAAGAGAGCATTAACTGTGAATGATAATGATTATAGAAGACAGAAGCAGAGACTTTGAAATATAAGGGAACATATAAAGCCCAACGACAAACCAGAAATTATAAACCATATATATCGATGCATATAGCAATATAAAGACACGGGAGAACTAGGAACACTATAAACCCAAGAGCATAGTAGAAGTAAATAGATTCTTCCGGCGGTAGATGAAAAAAAGAAGAATGATCGATATGAAAGTTAGAAGTATATCGAGAATCAGAACTGGATAGAGCATATTGATGAATACTTTAAAATATGAGTTGAGGGGGAAAGAATAGAAGGTGATGAAACATGACTAGGAACTTAGAAATCAACAGATTTAACTCACACAATTGCAGAATAAGTGAATCAAACCCTCTAGTGAATAGGTTAAGTTTTTTTTTGATTAATTTAGTCAAACCACAACTAAATCAAGTGTGATTAGATCAACACCTAGAGCTATTATTCACCACCTGGGTGATTTGGACTGAGAGAGAATCGAAGGAGCTCACTAGATCTAAGTGTGTGTAATAAATGAGAGGCTTAACCTAAAATGAAGAACATAAGACTTTATATACCCCTGCTGTTGACACACCCATACGATTCATTCATCACACGTACGAGTTGGCTTCATCAACCGTACGGGTGATCACTCACTCGTGTCTTATCATTTAGGTTGTAATTGTGACTTAGCTCAGCATCAACCATGCGTATGAGCCTATCAGTTGTACTAGTGAGGCTTCACTCGTACGTCTGACTAAGTCTAACATAGTCAAACATCTAAATCTCGTTCCTGCAGTTCCTGTAACCACATACAAACACGGATAGGATAATAACGAGCAATCATGGTGGCCTGTAAACTGTTGTACCTGCAATGGACGTGGGTAGATGTCAAGGGACTTGCATAAAATGCATCAACAGATGGTGTGAGTTGTAAGGAAACGAAGGAGGTGAATTTATAAGAAAATCTCCGACAGAACAATTAAAATGGATGATCGCATTTAAAGCGGATCCTAATTCCCTTGATTACCGGAGAGTCAAATCTTATTAAGAAGATTTTCTTCAAATCCCTTAAAATCTGGGAATCAATCATATCTACGTCAAATGATAAGATGAATATACACTTACTCATTTCACTCTTCTATGTTAGCTTCATTCGTACTCTTCATATAAATGGATTATTTATTCAAATTATTCGCTGATGATAAAACTCTAATTTTCAACCCGTATGCATCATGAAAACATACTTATTATCATTCACGACCTTTCCACTCAAATTTCGGGACGAAATTTCTTTAACGGGTAGGTACTGTGACAACCCAGAAATTTCCAACCAAATTTAAACTTTAATCTTTATATGATTCCAACACGATAAGCAATATTTGTTAAGTTAAATTTCAAGAATTTTAAACTATGTTCATACATTCATTCAACCTCGACCAAGTTCCAACGATTCACGAACCATTAAACGAATATGATTATATATGTATATGTGTATATATATTATAACTTGAAACGTAAACAAAATATTAGATTAAATACTTTATATGATTGTATCTGTTTCAAAATGTTTATCAATGGAATTAGAAGATAAGATCAAATGATTGAATTATCAGATATATTAAATTATGATTACAAGTCTCTGTTGAAAGGCCCACGTTGATTTGAGAAATCTTTTCATTTTAACAATATTTGGAAAATGGTAAAGTGATTTATAAATATGAACAAATTGTTAATCATTGAGAACTAGACAAAGGATAGTGGAAGATTGAATCTCATAAAGACTCGATTGATCTATTTAGTTTCAAACGTACAAAAACGTTTTCAGTTTAAAAAGAACTTTATTATTAAAACGTATATAACTTTTATAAATATCTAGAACCACTTTTGACAACTCATTACTTAACTAGTATGATAAAGATAACGATATTTATATTTTATTTTATTAAATATATATAACGATTTAAATTAATATTATATATATTTATACGCGTATTATACGTACATAGTTTTATACTTTTACTATACTTAAACTTTATCTTTACTTTATTTTTACTTTACTTTAACTTTAATAATTCATACTTTAATAATTCACTTTAATAATTCATACTTTAATAATTCACTTTAATAATTCATACTTTAATAATTCACTTTAATAATTCATACTTTAATAATTCACTTTAATAATTCATACTTTAATAATTCACTTTAATAATTCAAAAATCTATTATAAATAGAATTCAATAAGTTTCATTATTTCATAGAAACTTGAAAATAGTTTTCTCTAAACTCTCTCAATCGATTTACATATATATATTTACTCCGTATTATCTCAAGATATTATTAGTATACATAAAATATTACGACGGAGTGCTGTCCGAGTGATTTCGAAGTTGTTTTTTCGAGTGGGATAGGATTAAGGAAATTATGGGTTATAGCTATGGAGGTGATTGAGTATGGTTCATGAGTATGCTCGTGAGGTCAATATAGTGTTTATCATCTCCGTTGCGTTTACGTACCTTTCCTGCAATATTGAATCTCAATATTGATATGTGAGTACTCATAATTTAATTTTTACATACTAATAGTGTATCCCTGACTAGTGCTCGAGTATATAGGATTATGCATGCTTGTACTTTTGATATTGCCATTAGATAGGTTATGTTGATTCCTGAATTAGTTACATATACGATTGAGATAAGGTGTAAGATATGCATGTCGTTGGAAAGCTAGCGAAAAATAGTTGAATTTTGGTTTAAGAATCACTTGAATCCAAGTAACGGTTAGAAAGTTATGAAATAAACAAATTGCATAATTAATTTCGTAATTAAAATTGCTGATGATAACTAGTGAACTAATTTGTTGGGTTATAAAAAGTGGTTATTTGGATTCTACTCGTCGAGTAGATGAATTTTCATATAAAGCACGTCTCGTTTCGTTGAACGGTTGTCAAGTTATGGACAAAAGAAGTTTTGCAAATTTTGATGAAATGTCGAAACGGGAACTGAAATTCTCGCTGATTTGCGTTGTTTCATATATAAAAAAAAATACCACTGAATTCTTTGCTGTAAGGTCTAACAAAAGACTCTGGCCGTTTGTCAATATGAGTTTTGAGGAATTTTCTAAAAATCTCCAAAGTAGGCTACTCGGTCACTTTTGTAAATTTATTAAAGCAGAAAAATTAACTTTGAAACGCCGAAAACGCGTTGGCAACTACGAGTTGTCTAGGTTTAGTTTACTTCTGTAATATTTATGCTTAATCTTTTTGGTAATGTGTAACTTTCATCTTTGGCCGTTTATCAATCGGAGTTCCGATAATTTTTCTAAAAAGAGCTGAAGTGGCCCGTTTAGTCATGTTTGACCGAAAATCATTTTTGTATAAGTTATTATATATTTGCATGCGACCTCATTTTTACTTTGACCTTTGACTTTTGACTTTAACCTTTGACTTTTGACTTTGAACTTTGACTTTTCCTGTTAACTTTTCAGTTAACTTTTTGTGTTGATTTTCTCTAAAAAAAAAAAAACCTAAAATACTATTTTATGATTATGAAACCATTTGTGTTACGTTGTTTCACACGTCACCTTTTACTAGAATCTTAATTGAGCATGAGTAATATAACATGTTACTATACTGTAGAGTCAGACTCGAGCTATATGATAGGATTACACTATGACCTGACCTAAATTGCTTTACAAATATTGACCAACATATAAATATATATAATTAATATAGGTTCGTGAATCCGAGGCCAACCTTGCACTTGTTCAATGACGTTATATGTATTTTTACTACGAAATACAGTATGGTGAGTTTCATTTGCCTTTTTACCCTTTATATTTTTGGGACTGAGAATACGTGCGCTTTTATAAATGTTTGACGAAATAGACACAACTAATTGAAACTACATTCTATGGTTGAATTATCGAAATCGAATATGCCCCTTTTTATTAAAGTCTGGTAATCTAAGAATTTGGGAACAGACACCCTAATTGACGCGAATCCTAAAGATAGATCTATTGGGCCTAACAAACCCCATCCAAAGTACCGGATGCTTTAGTACTTCGAAATTTATATCATGTCCGAAGGAGGATCCCGGAATGATAGGGGATATTCTTATATGCATATTGTTAATGTCGGTACCAGGTGTTCACCATATGAATGATTATTTTTGTCTCTATGCATGGGACGTATATTTATGAGAACTGGAAATGAAATTCTTGTGGTCTATTAAAATGATGGAAATAAATGATTATGATAAACTAATGAACTCACCAACCTTTTGGTTGACACTTTAAAGCATGTTTATTCTCAGGTGTTAAAGAAATCTTCCGCTGTGCATTTGCTCATTTTAAAGATATTACTTGGAGTCTTTCATAGCATATTTCGAAGAACGTTGCATTCGAGTCATTGAGTTCATCAAAGATTATTATTAAATCAATTTATAGTTGGATAGTGGATATTATGAAATGGTATGCATGCCTGTCAATTTTCGATGTAAAGAAAGATTGTCTTTTAAAAACGAATGCAATGTTTGTAAAATGTATCATATAGAGGTCAAATACCTCGCAATGTAATCAACTATTGTGAATCGTTTATAATGTATATGAACGGGTCCTTTCACAACCCTGCATTGTTCAACGTCGTCATATGTATTTTTACTACAAAATACAGTATTGTGAGTTTCATTAATCCCTTTTAAATGCTTTTGCAATATATATTTTTGGGACTGAGAATACATGCGCTGCCTTTATAAATGCTTTACGAAATAGACACAAGTGATCGAAACTACATTCTATGGTTGGATTATTAAACCGAATATGCCCTTTTTATTAAGTCTAGTAATCTAAGAATTAGGGAACAGACACCCTAATTGACGCGAACTCTAAAGATAGATCTATCGGGCCCAACAAGCCCCATCCAAAGTACCGGATGCTTTAGTACTTCGAAATTTATATCATGTCCGAAGGAGGATCCCGGAATGATGGGGATATTCTTATATGCATATTGTGAATGTCGGTTACCAGGTGTTCAATCCATATGAATGATATTTTTGTCTCTATGCATGGGACGTATGTTTATGAGAAATGGAAATATGAAATCTTGTGGTCTATTAAAATTATGAAATTATTATTTATGTTAAACTAATGAACTCACCAACCTTTTGGTTGACACTTTAAAGCATGTTTATTTTCAGGTGTGAAAGAAACCTTCCGCTATGCATTTTATTCATTTTAAGGACAATATTTGGAGTCGATCATCGCTCTGGGATCAAAGGTTGATGACTTCGCCCGGATGGATTAGGACGGGTCATCACAGTTGGTATCAGAGCGGTGGTCTTAGCGAACCAGGTTTGCATTAGTGTGTCTAGCTGATAAGTCGTTAGGATGCATTAGTGAGTCTGGACTTCGACCGTGTCTGCATGTCAAAAGTTGTGCTTATTATTTTTGTCGGGAATCATCGGTTTATCATCCTTAGGAAATTACCTGCTTATCATTCTTAGTCTAGACACATCTTACTGCAATGATCGCATGAATAGTGTATAGACAAAATTCGTATCTTAGCTTATCTGCTAATTCATATCTTAGCATATCTGTTACTGTAGACTTTGCCTGACAACTTCCGTAGATTCCTCCGTAACTTATGGGATTTTAGTATTATATATGCATATGTAAATTATGTATTACAGGGTACTAATCTACATCCTATAATCTATTTCTTATCGAAAATCCTTCATCTGATAGTACGAGATGAATCCCTCAACCAGTTCGAGTCCCTCAGATTCCGATAGCTATTACGCTAGTTATTCTGACAGCTATTCCGATAAGAATTTCCACTCGAACTCCGTAAGCAGTATAACCAGAATGAATCAACCAATCATCCATCCCCAATTCATCTGATGGGTTCGTAGTTGACTTAATCAATGGAGACGCGCAGAAGGCGATCCCTTCCACCAACCAAATTCACCGATTGGCAAAGAACCTGAAGCACTTACCGGCTAACCTATCTGAAACACCATTTTCAGCCTCATTTCCAGAGTAGCTCGTCACAATTATATTCTATCCACAATTCTAAACCTTGTTCATTCACCCGTTCCTACCGACAATCATCCCGGAGTAATAAAAGTTAAACGAGTTTCGCGCCTGAGCTGTAGACTTGGAAAATATGGTGCAAAACGTACCAGCTTCAGCAACATCAACAGCATCAACAGTACCACCAGCAACAACATAAACCACAACAACACATGCCTCAACATCACAATCTATACCTCGAACTTAATCATCATTCTATGTATCGTTCTACATCAATTATCTTCGTTCAGTATGGCGATTATGTAATCTCTAATGTTTTAGAGATTATATATTCTTGTTCTAACAATAAATCAAATGAGTTTAATATCATATTGACTCATTAAATCTATAATTACATCTGAAGAAAATAAATATGTATATATGTTTTCATAAATATTGTAATTAAAATTTTTATTGTACAAACTGTTAATGGTGAAAATATTTTAACGGATAGGTAATACCCGAGGAATATTTAGATTTTGCATAAATAAGTTACACTGTACATTCTTCGAGTCTGATTCAACAGTCATTTACTATCCTACTTGCAGCCACAGCTATACAAATCCGTTCATCACAGAATAACCATTTTCATTCAATTTCATATTTGGATTTTGACCTATCAGAATTCGACAAGTGGCATAATGTAGAAAATATTGGACAAAATAAAATTTGTTAGAAACAAACAAATTAACTATGAGAAATTTTGTTAAGAATCTACGCTAACAAAATCCTAGCTAACTGTTCGTAGCTAACTGATTACATTTTGTTTATCGCAATTTATTTTATCGCAATTTACATTCTCGCAATTTTATTTATCGTCATTAAATTTCTGTTATTTACTTTACGCACTTTATTTATCGTTATTTAATTTTCTATTATTTAGTTTACGCACTTTAAATATCGGGACACGTATACAAGGTTTTGACATATCATATCGATGCATCTATATATATTATTTGGAATCACCATAGACATTCTATATGCAGTAATGATCGAGTTCTCTATACAGGGTTGAGGTTGATTCTACAATAATATATATAGTTTGAGTTGTGATCGAGTCTGAGACGTATACGGGTCACGACATGTATTAATTAATTCGAATATTATATATTAAACTATATATGAATTATTGGACTGTCAACTGTGGACTATCGACTGTGGACTAATAATATTGGACAGTTAAAATGAATTAAAATATTGATTATAACATATGAAACTAAACAATTCTTCAAGTTGCCACTTGATTTCGTCTTAAACATCATTTGTATCTTCACGATTACATTCTGTGTTCAAACCTTTCATGATTCTTGAAAACACCTCAATCGAGAGGATGAACCAACCTTACTACACCTACGGAAGAAAAGATTGATACATATAGTTATGCACCTGAAAACACTCGGAACCTGAGTAAACGTTTAAACCGTATCTGTACTAGCTCTTTTGGCATTGTTATTACCAAAAATAACATTTCAATTCCTTTTCAAAGTAGCGAATTTTGTCACTGCTCCAACAAGTCAACTTCGACTTTTCAGTTGGACAAGCCTTATTATAATCTTGATTTATAAGCTTGCCTTTCGTCATCGTTACCGGGGAACTGTTTATATTCCACCACATTAACAGAAATTTATCAGCAACTTCATTACTCATCGACTTAAGTCTCCGAAGAATCATTATATTTGTTCGTTAAAACCCTATCATATACTTATCCGCATCTTTTAACGAGAACTACCATACCAGTTACCGGGAATCAGCAAACAGTACTTTGAAAACTCATAGCATATCTACATCAACAGTTATATGTATAATATTTATTTCTTAGAATTAAGATATTTCATTCTGAAATTCTGAAAAGCACCCAGCTTACGAAACAATACATTGAACTTTGAAAAAGCTTAATGAAGCAACAGAAACTGTAGACAACCGTAAACGACCTTAATCATCGAAAGTGTTATGATAAAGAGTAGTATGTTGAAAAAGCTCAGAAACGTTGGAACTGGAAAACGGATAGAGTTAACCATGAAGGAGACCAAGGACAAATACAAGGACCATACCCTATATTCAAAGAATTCAGATAATTCTGGACCCGTTGAAATCTTTAGAGAATATCTTGCTCCGAAGTCATGTTAAAATCTTGCGGAAAATCTTTCTCCATCAACCATCGAACCTAGAAATTTCAAAATATCATCATCAATATCTTCGATATTTCTGAGGATATTTTCATAAATATTCTCGTCCGAAATTATATACCTCTTCGTGCTTCCTGTGTATCATTATATCGGAAACATTCAATAGAAAATATAGTATCGAAAAGCAGATTATGTGAAACTATGAAGAAAGCCGTGGACAAATCACAAAGAATAAGTTTGACTTCAAAGAATCCAAATGATTCAATGTCTGCTAAAGTCTTTAGTGAATATCTTGCTCCTTACTCTAAACCCTTGGGGACAATAGTTTCTATCATCCTCTGATCTTAGATAATCCGAGATATTATCATATCTTTCATTATAAATATCCTCCATATTTCTGAAGATATTTTCATAACTATTCTTATCTGAAATCAATAATCTCTTCGTGCTATTAGTTTTACATCATATAGAAACTGTTAGTTTCTATATTCTGTAAAATTTCGAGTTTAAAATATGAATGTTATTGAAGTAATGTTGGGAACTGATGCATAAATTAGTATAATATAATGACACTTGATCAACGTGATTATATTACAGTAAGTTATGTCGAGTTTCTAAAGAAATGCGATGATGGTTCACAGTAGATTATACCATCATCATGTGTCATGTTACATAACTCTTTCATTTTGATTAACTTCTGAACATATCAAGAAAATATATTCTTGATAGTTCTATTCTCAGTGATTCTGGTAATTTGACAAATCAAATCGTGCTATTACGTTCTTTCTCGTTTAAAACATTAAGATCATTCGAAACTCCATATCTATGAATTCTGGACCATTATCTGCGAAAAAGAAAACAAAAGCATGAATCTCCGAAATAGAAAGGGGTATAAATTGCAGCAAAAAGAGAGAGTATTAACTGGGGATGACAATGATTATAGAAAAACAGAAGCAAGGACTTCGAGGTATAAGAGAAAATATAAAGCTCAACAACAACACCGAAATTACAAAGTGTGGATATCAGTGCGTATAGCAATATAAAGACACGGGAGGATTATAAATACAATAATACTTAGAGCATAGTAGAAATAAACAGATTCTTTTGGTGGGAGTTGGAAAAGAAGAACGATCATTGCGATAGTCAGAATAAGAACAAGGATTAGAACCGGATTAAGCATTATTATAATCTTTTGGATATATGAACTAAGAAAGAAGGTATAGAAGTGGTGGAAACTAATGGAATGGAAAGGGTAAATTTATAATGGAAATATCAGACAGAGTAATCGAGGCAGATCACCGTATTTAATTATAGAGATCTTAATTCCCTTATTCGTCAAAGAATCAAATCTTTTAGATTTTAAAGATTTTTTTTTAAATCCCTTGAATTCCGGAAATTCAACCACGACAACGTCAAAAGTTAAGACGCAATTTATTTTCAAAATTCAATCATGACTAAGTCACCGGTTAAGTCGAATCTTCATTTACTCATTTCACTCTTTTGCGATAGCTTCACTCGTATTCTTAGAATAATCGAATTATTTTATCATTATTATTTAATGATGATAAACCTCTAATTATCAACTCATATTGGTCATGAAAACTTTTTTATTGTAAGCCATGACCACCTCACTCAAATTTCGGGACGAAATTTCTTTAACGGGTAGGTACTGTGATGACCCGGAGATTTCTAACCAAATTTAAACTTAATCTTTGTATGTTTCAGACACGATAAGCAAAGTTTGTAATGTTGAGACTCGAAAACTTTAGAACAGTTACATGAATGCATTTGGCCTTTTGACCATTCCCGACGATTCACGAACAATTGTTTGTAAATAACTAAATATAAATATATATATATATATATATATATATATATATATATATATATATATATATATATATATATATATATATATATATATATATATATATGTAAGTATTTGAAAATATAAAATGTTATTAACTCATCAAAATTAAATATGAAAAATATTATACAAAATAAGTTGTTACTAAAATAAATTTATGTATAGATAAAAGTGATTTCTATAATAATTATTATCATATGTATATTGGAATAGATATAAAAGTTATAAATATTATATGTTGAAATTTATATAATATATCAAGTAAATATATATTAAAAATTTGATATGAATAAGTTGATATGTAAAAATTGATATATTATTAGTATTATTGTTGTTACTAATAATATTATTATAATTAGTATTATTGTAATTAACAATATTATTATTATACATTTATGGTAATTGTTATCATTATCATTAGTAATATTATTATTACTATTATATCATTATAAATTTGTATTATTATTATTATGTATAATATTAAGAGTATTATTATTCTAGTTATATTTATTAATAATATTATTTATAATCTATAAAAAATATATATATATATAAATATAATAGATATGCATATATGGAGACAGATATATACAGATATATATAATATATATACGAGTTATATGCAGATATATATATTTTAGGAAATCAGTATTTCTTTTATTAAAGTTATTATTATTAATATAACTATAATTATTAATTATAAACAATAATATTATATGAATTATATGTACGAATTAATCCAAGAATCAGTTACAGATATCTATCAGTTACTGTAGTGAGTTTTGTTTGAATCCCCAAGTTGTTACACACCTCAATTGATCGTACCAATCTATTTCCCTTTCAAGATAATTTTATTATTTTTTTATATCTATCTGTTCTTGATTGACACTGCATAATAATGAATTTGCTATAAAACCAAATCAAATCCAGTGTTAAATAAAAACCAAGTGACTTACAAAATCAACTATAAATTACAAACATTTTTTTACAGTTTAATTTTACTGAATTTTTTAAAAAAAAAGCCATATATGAAGAACACAAACCATACTCTGCTCGTGTTCTATTTTTTTGAAAGACTTGAATTCGAATTTAAATTCGAAATCCTTAAATGCTACTTTGTTAGGAATCCTTTACTAAAACTATCTACAAAAACTCAGTTATTAATTTACAAAATCAAGTAAGAATTTTGAGGTCAAAGGTTTGGTTTTCAAAAGTCAACTAAGGTGTTTATGGTTAAATTGGAGTTCGTTTTAACGATTGTGGATCAATTAATGATTCATACAGTTTCTATGAACGAAATGAAAAACATTTCATGTTATAACCATTGCATAAAACGTTCTCAAACTCAACTTCTAAATTATTTTTTTTTCGAAACCAAGAACTGCAGCAGTTCTTTTCTTTAATTTTTTTTTTTGTTTTAATTCGTTGCTGTTGATTCAAACACTTACATGGAACATTTCTGTTTTAAATACAAGTTTAAATCGAACACATAATCTAGTTGCTAGGTTGAATTGGTTCACGGTTTGTTTGATTTTAGAGAAGAAGAAGATGATGATATAAATTACGGGTTATAAACAAATGGAATAAATATAAATCAGAAAAATGGATACAGATGAATGGTTAAGGGCTGCGTTGAGGAACGAGAGGTCGGGGGTTCGAGTCCCGGCTCTGACGAGTTATTTCTTTTTTAAGCTTCAAGAGGTAGTTTTCAACATTAAAAGTTTTATTATTATTATTATTATTATTATTATTATTATTATTATTATTATTATTATTATTATTATTATTAATATTATTATTATTATTATTATTATTATTATGATTATTATGATTATTATTATGATTATTATTATTATTATTATTATAATTATTATTATTATTATTATTATAATTATTATAATTATTATTATTATTATTATTTACTTATGAATGTATGATGATAAAATAATTAATGAAAAACATGGTTAATAATAATTACGAATTAAAAGTAATAATGATTGTGTTATGGTTATGACTTAAAAATGAAAATATATGTATTATCAATAAATATTATGATTAGCATATAAGGTTCATGTTATAAATTAAAGTATATTAATAAGATAATTTGAAGATGAAGGTCATGATAATTAATAATATATATATATATATATATATATATATATATATATATATATATATATATATATATATATATATATATATATATATATATATATATATATATATATATATATATATACATATAGACGCACATAGATAATATATAAACGTTAAAACTTTTGTTAGAGAGTAGCGAGGACTTAACTAATAACTACATAGTATGTATATACTTAATGATTTTGAAACGTAAATGTTAGTTACATATAAATAATATATATATATATATATATATATATATATATATATATATATATATATATATATATATATATATATATATACACATATATAAGTATATTCATATATAAAATACATTTTAGCCTATACTATTATAATTAATTAGTACCTAATTATATGAAATATAACGTTTTGTATAGATATTAGATTTATATAAATATAAATTTATATTTTAATATGTATTTAATATATTGAGATCAATAAATTTATTACTATAATAAATACCATTTAATTATTTAAAAGATATAATATAAATATATACAAATTATTAACATAACAAGTATATTACTAATAATAATATATATAGATTGTTTATTACTACTATATGTTTATAATATTATTTGATATATAATAAATGATATAGGTTCGTGAATCCGAGGCCAACCCTGCATTGTTCAACGTCGTCATATGTATTTTTACTACAAAATACAGTATTGTGAGTTTCATTAATCCCTTTTTAAATGCTTTTGCAATATATATTTTTGGGACTGAGAATACATGCGCTGCCTTTATAAATGCTTTACGAAATAGACACAAGTGATCGAAACTACATTCTATGGTTGGATTATTAAACCGAATATGCCCTTTTTATTAAGTCTGGTAATCTAAGAATTAGGGAACAGACACCCTAATTGACGCGAACTCTAAAGATAGATCTATCGGGCCCAACAAGCCCCATCCAAAGTACCGGATGCTTTAGTACTTCGAAATTTATATCATGTCCGAAGGAGGATCCCGGAATGATGGGGATATTCTTATATGCATATTGTGAATGTCGGTTACCAGGTGTTCAATCCATATGAATGATATTTTTGTCTCTATGCATGGGACGTATGTTTATGAGAAATGGAAATATGAAATCTTGTGGTCTATTAAAATTATGAAATGATTATTTATGTTAAACTAATGAACTCACCAACCTTTTGGTTGACATTTTAAAGCATGTTTATTTTCAAGTGTGAAAGAAACCTTCCGCTATGCATTTTATTCATTTTAAGGACAATATTTGGAGTCGATCATCGCTCTGGGATCAAAGGTTGATGACTTCGCCTGGATGGATTAGGACGGGTCATCACACAACACTCATCAAAAACAATCACGAACGACAAATTGTTGCTGCTATAATTATTTTTCCATTTCCTTCGACTTACAACAGCTATTAGCTGCTGTCCTATTATTCGAAATTCAACCAAAAACAAGCCCATCGATCCCTAACTGCTGTTGCTACCTTCGAATATCTACTGTGCCACAATTATCAATCGGTTCTACCGTGGAAAGGTTTAAAACCCCACCCATCAGCCCCTCTGTTACCTGTTATTGTTACAGACGAGATCACCAACACAACCCAAGTACCACCACTAATCCTCATATATTTTTTTTTATTTTTATTTTTTGATTATCATCATCAAATCCACCAAGAACATCATTAATCAACGATTCTGTTCAAATCCAATAAGAATACAGAAAAGATAGAGGGATTAAAGAAATTAAGAGAAATTCAATGAACTAATTTCTTACTTGATCAATTAATCGATTGCTTAATCAATCGATTAAGGATGACGATTAGCGACGATGATGAAGACTGATGATAACTTTAAACGATGATGATAATAATTGATGAAATCCCCGTAAATACACGCTATTGTGGTTATTGATCTCTTTATAGCTTGAACAAATCAAAACCGAACCCCAATTTGATTAAAGCTGTTGCTTCCCTGATTCGCAGGTTCTATTTCTGAGTTATCAAATGAAGAACAGATGCCCTAGATCGATTGCTTTGGTTACTGCTTTATTTATTTATTTATTTTTTTCTTTTGGGCCGAAAAACATCATCACACACAACCATCAATTTAACTTGGGCCACTTAAACCAAAAATTGGATTGTATCTTGGGCTCTTTCTTCAAATGTTGATGGACTTCCAAATTCCACTTAATATTTAAGGTATAATGTCTATTATCATATCATTACTTATGTTATTAAGATTAGTGTTATGGTATTATAATTGTTATGAATATTATTAATAATTATACAAGTATTATTATTATTATTACTAATATTATAACTATTAAGAATATAAGTAATATTATTATCATTTTTATTATCATTAAAACTATTATTTATATTATTATTAAAACTATCATTATTTTTATTATTAATAGTATTATTATAATATTTTAACAAACAAATGATATATATATATATATATATATACACACACAACATAACTATATTAATATTTTATATATATATAAAATGAAAGTATATAAATAAATAAGGAAACTTATAAATTATTAAATATATAGATTATATCATTACTAATAGTATATAATATATGTTCGATTAAGATTATATGTTTTAATATATAAATAAATGATATAGGTTCGTGAATCCGAGGCCAACCCTGCATTGTTCAATATAGTCATATGTATTTTTACTACAAAATACATTAGGTGAGTTCATTTGAATCCCTTTTACTCTTTACATTTTTGGGACTGAGAATACATGCGCTATTTTACTACTGCTTTATTAAATGCTTTTGAAATATATTTTGAACTGCGAATGCATGAAATGCTTTTATAAATGTTTTACGAAATAGACACAAGTACGTGAAACTACATTCTATGGTTGAATTATTGAAATCGAATATGCCCTTTTTATTAAGTCTGGTAATCTAAGAATAAGGGAACAGACACCCTAATTGACGCGAATCCTAAAGATAGATCTATCGGACCCAACAAGCCCCATCCAAAGTACCGGATGCTTTAGTACTTCAAAATTTATATCATGTCCGAAGGAGGATCCCGGAATGATGGGGATATTCTTATATGCATATTGTGAATGTCGGTTACCAGGTGTTCAATCCATATGAATGATATTTTTGTCTCTATGCATGGGACGTATGTTTATGAGAAATGAAAATATGAAAATCTTGTGGTCTATTAAAATGATGGAAATGATTATTTATGTTAAACTAATGAACTCACCAACCTTTTGGTTGACACTTTAAAGCATGTTTATTCTCAGGTATGAAAGAAATCTTCCGATGTGCATTTGTTCACTTTAAAGATATTACTTGGAGTCATTCATGACATATGTCAAAAGATGTAGTGACCCGAACTTTTCCATGTTTATATATATTAATTGAGATTGATATTTACATGATTAAATGTTTCCAACATGTTAAGCAATCAAACTTGTTAAGACTTGATTAATTGAAATATGTTTCATATAGACAATTGACCACCCAAGTTGACCGGTGATTCACGAACGTTAAAACTTGTAAAAACTATATGATGACATATATATGGATATATATATATAGTTAACATGATACTATGATAAGTAAACATATCATTAAGTATATTAACAATGAACTACATATGTAAAAACAAGACTACTAACTTAATGATTTTTAAACGAGACATATATGTAACGATTATCGTTGTAAAGACATTTAATGTATATATATCATATTAAGAGATATTCATTCATGATAATATCATGATAATATAATAATTTAAAATCTCATTTGATATTATAAACATTGGGTTAACAACATTTAACAAGATCGTTAACCTAAAGGTTTCAAAACAACACTTACATGTAACGACTAACGATGACTTAACGACTCAGTTAAAATGTATATACATGTAATGTTTTAATATGTATTTATACACTTTTCAAATACTTCAATACACTTATCAAAATACTTCTACTTAACAAAAATGCTTACAATTACATCCTCGTTCAGTTTCATCAACAATTATACTCGTATGCACCCGTATTCGTACTCGTACAATACACAGCTTTTAGATGTATGTACTATTGGTATATACACTCCAATGATCAGCTCTTAGAAGCCCATGTGAGTTACCTAACACATGTGGGAACCATCATTTGGCAACTAGCATGAAATATCTCATAAAATTACAAAAATATGAGTAATCATTCATGACTTATTTACATGAAAACAAAATTACATATCCTTTATATCTAATCCATACACCAACGACCAAAAACACCTACAAACACTTTCATTCTTCAATTTTCTTCATCTAATTGATCTCTCTCAAGTTCTATCTTCAAGTTCTAAGTGTTCTTCATAAATTTCAAAAGTTCTAGTTTCATAAAATCAAGAATACTTTCAAGTTTGCTAGCTCACTTCCAATCTTGTAAGGTGATCTTCCAACCTCAAGAAATCTTTGTTTCTTACAGTAGGTTATCATTCTAATACAAGGTAATAATCATATTCAAACTTTGGTTCAATTTTTTATAACTATAACAATCTTATTTCAAGTGATGATCTTACTTGAACTTGTTTTCGTGTCATGATTCTGCTTCAAGAACTTCGAGCCATCCAAGGATCCATTGAAGCTAGATCTACTTTTCCCTTTTCCAGTAGGTTTATCCAAGGAACTTAAGGTAGTAATGATGTTCATAACATCATTCGATTTATACATATAAAGCTATCTTATTCGAAGGTTTAAACTTGTAATCACTAGAACATAGTTTAGTTAATTCTAAACTTGTTCGCAAATAAAAGTTAATCCTTCTAACTTGACTTTTAAAATCAACTAAACACATGTTCTATATCTATATGATATGCTAACTTAATGATTTAAAACCTGGAAACACGAAAAACACCGTAAAACCGGATTTACGCCGTCGTAGTAACACCGCGGGCTGTTTTGGGTTAGTTAATTAAAAACTATGATAAACTTTGATTTAAAAGTTTTTATTCTGGGAAAATTATTTTTATTATGAACATGAAACTATATCCAAAAATTATGGTTAAACTCAAAGTGGAAGTATGTTTTCTAAAATGGTCATCTAGACGTCGTTCTTTCGACTAAAATGACTACCTTTACAAAAATGACTTGTAACTTATTTTTCCGACTATAAACCTATACTTTTACTGTTTAGATTCATAAAATAGAGTTCAATATGAAACCATAGCAATTTGATTCACTCAAAACGGATTTAAAATGAAGAAGTTATGGGTAAAACAAGATTGGATAATTTTTCTCATTTTAGCTACGTGAAAATTGGTAACAAATCTATTTCAACCATAACTTAATCAACTTGTATTGTATATTATGTGATCTTGAGATACCATAGACACGTATACAATGTTTCGACCTATCATGTCGACACATCTATATATATTTCGGAACAACCATAGACACTCTATATGTGAATGTTGGAGTTAGCTATACAGGGTTGAGGTTGATTCCAAAATATATATAGTTTGAGTTGTGATCAATACTGAGATACGTATACACTGGGTCGTGGATTGATTCAAGATAATATTTATCGATTTATTTCTGTACATCTAACTGTGGACAACTAGTTGTAGGTTACTAACGAGGACAGCTGACTTAATAAACTTAAAACATCAAAATATATTAAAAGTGTTGTAAATATATTTTGAACATACTTTGATATATATGTATATATTGTTATAGGTTCGTGAATCAACCAGTGGCCAAGTCTTACTTCCCGACGAAGTAAAAATCTGTGAAAGTGAGTTATAGTCCCACTTTTAAAATCTAATATTTTTGGGATGAGAATACATGCAGGTTTTATAAATGATTTACAAAATAGACACAAGTACGTGAAACTACATTCTATGGTTGAATTATCAAAATCGAATATGCCCCTTTTTATTAAGTCTGGTAATCTAAGAATTAGGGAACAGACACCCTAATTGACGTGAATCCTAAAGATAGATCTATTGGGCCTAACAAACCCCATCCAAAGTACCGGATGCTTTAGTACTTCGAAATTTATATCATATCCGAAGGGTGTCCCGGAATGATGGGGATATTCTTATATATGCATTTTGTTAATGTCGGTTACCAGGTGTTCACCATATGAATGATTTTTATCTCTATGTATGGGATGTGTATTGAAATATGAAATCTTGTGGTCTATTATTATGATTTGATATATATAGGTTAAACCTATAACTCACCAACATTTTTGTTGACGTTTTAAGCATGTTTATTCTCAGGTGATTATTAAGAGCTTCCGCTGTCGCATACTTAAATAAGGACGAGATTTGGAGTCCATGCTTGTATGATATTGTGTAAAAACTGCATTCAAGAAACTTATTTTGTTGTAACATATTTGTATTGTAAACCATTATGTAATGGTCGTGTGTAAACAGGATATTTTAGATTATCATTATTTGATAATCTACGTAAAGCTTTTTAAAACCTTTTTCTATGAAATAAAGGTTATGGTTTGTTTTAAAAAATGAATGCAGTCTTTGAAAAACGTCTCATATAGAGGTCAAAACCTCGCAACGAAATCAATTAATATGGAACGTTTTTAATCAATAAGAACGGGACATTTCAGTTGGTATCAGAGCGTTGGTCTTAGAGAACCAGAATTTTGCATTAGCGTGTCTTATCGAGTTTGTTAGGATGCATTAGTGAGTCTGGACTTCGACCGTGTTTACTTGAAAAATGATTGCTTAACAAATTTTGTTGGAAACTATATATTTTTAACATATGAATATTATGTGATATATTAATTTCTTAACGCGTTTGATATTATGTGATAGATGTCTACCTATAGAACAAGTCGCATTGACTCACCTAATAATAATGAAGAGTCAAATGTAAATTGGAATGATTCATGGACTGATTCACAAGTTCCCGAAGAGGAACCGGAAGAAGAGTCGGAACCGGAAGAAGAATCGGAACCGGAAGAAGAATCGGAACCGGATGAAGAAATAGAACCGGTGGGGAAAATAATAAAACGGTTAAGTAAAAGAAAATCCTCAACCAACCGACCAAGGTTAATTATGGTCAATGGTGTTTCCGCCAAGGAAGCAAAATATTGGGAGGATTACCAATTCTCCGATGAATCGGATTCCGACGAGAATTCTGATGATGTTATAGAAATTACCCGAACTGAATTTAAAAAGGCAAAAGAAAATAATAAGGGAAAGGGAATAAAAATAGAGAAATCTAATTCCAACCCCGATGAACTTTATATGTATCATCAACCCCCGAAGTCCTTAAGTTGTAACAATGACCCGGGAACCTCTAAACCACCAGGTTTTTCTAAACCAATGTGGAAAACGACGGCTCGTATTAGGGGAACATCATATATTCCTAAAAACTTGGCAAAACGAACCAAAACCGAAGAAGAAGAAGAAACAAGCGAGTCGGAATAAGATAGTTGTATTCGTGTGGTGTAATATATGTAATATAGTGTGCTTATGCTTTATGATATATGTAAAAATTGCTTGTATTAATAAGTATTTTTTTTATGAATCTAACTCTTGTCTATTTTACAGTATAAAAACACAAAATGGATAGATAACCCAATATTTTAAGAGACCTACCCGGAGCCATGATTAATGAAATCTTGTCTAGAGTCGGTCAGAATTCTTCGGCACAACTATTTAAGGCGAGATCAGTTTGTAAGACATTCGAACGTTCCAAGAATGCCTTGGTTTATAAAAGGATTTCGTTCGAAAGATGGGGGATATCACATTGGGAAATCCATAAGTTACGATGTGTTTACTTTGACGCATATATTGCAGGGAACCCAAATGCTATTTTACGCAATGGGTTAAGAAATTATTTTGACTCAATATATCCGAATATTGGACTTCGTGATTTAGAAAAAGCGGCTAACATGCAACATAAAGAAGCATGTTATGCTTACGGATTAGTAATGTTCGCTTCTCACCAAAGTGAGAACAAGAACATCGGGCTACAACTATTAAACAAAACGTTTCCACAAGTGACGGAGTCGGTAATTGGGGTAAGAAATGAGGTTTTTAGATTGTTACGGGACTGTTGGACATTACGTAACCCTCGTCCCTTTGACGACGTTACAACACGCTATCTTATCAACGGCCATAACGGTTATGTTCCACAAGACCAAGGATGGGAAGTAGTCCTAGTAAAACCAGAATGCATGACTTGTTTCTGGACGTATGAATTACGTGTCTTTATTGCCTTTGCTGAACGACTTGTGTACTAGCTAGAATTATCTTCACAACCATCTTGTATCAAATTTATTGTGTGCTATATTTCATGCTATATGTAAAATAAGCGGTATTGTAAGTTTGTAAAATATTGTGTAAAAGTTTGAACGCGAAATATTATTATAATCAGTTTTTCATATAGAATTGTAGTAGTTGAATTGTATATTAGCTACTAAGTATGAACTTAACGGGTAGGTACTACCCGAATTTAAACTTATAAAACGCTAATATGAAGAAAAAGCTTTTATAAATGAGTTCAAATTATGCTACGAAATACTATTAACTACTCTTAATATTCTGTATGATTAACTTGTTCCATTTGACTATTTTGAAGGAAATGGCACCGACTACTCGACACACCGTGAATATGAATGAAGAGGAATTCCGTACTTTTCTAGCTTCAAACATAGCCGCAGTACAGGCTGCGCTACATACCAACAATAACCTTGGATCTAGCAGTACAGGAAATCGTGTAGGATGCACCTACAAAGAATTCACTGCCTGCAAACCTTTGGAATTTGATGGAACCGAAGGACCGATCGGATTGAAACGGTGGACCGAGAAGGTCGAATCGGTGTTTGCCATAAGTAAGTGTACTGAAGAGGACAAAGTGAAGTACACTACGCATACCTTCACAGGTTCTGCGTTAACATGGTGGAATACCTATCTAGAGCAGGTGGGACAAGACGATGCGTACGCACTACCGTTGAAATGTCCCGTTCTTATTGATTAAAAACGTTCCATATTAATTGATTTCGTTGCGAGGTTTTGACCTCTATATGAGACGTTTTTCAAAGACTGTATTCATTTTTAAAACAAACCATAACCTTTATTTCATAAATAAAGGTTTAAAAAGCTTTACGTAGATTATCAAATAATGATAATCTAAAATATCCTGTTTACACACGACCATTACATAATGGTTTACAATACAAATATGTTACATCGAAATCAGTTTCTTGAATGCAGTTTTTACACAATATCATACAAACATGGACTCTAAATCTTGTCCTTATTTTAGTATGCAACAGCGGAAGCTCTTAATATTCACCTGAGAATAAACATGCTTTAAACGTCAACAAAAATGTTGGTGAGTTATAGGTTTAACCTATATATATATCAAATCGTAACAATAGACCACAAGATTTCATATTTCAATACACATCCCATACATAGAGATAAAAATCATTCATATGGTGAACACCTGGTAACCGACATTAACAAGATGCATATATAAGAATATCCCCATCATTCCGGGACACCCTTCGGATATGATATAAATTTCGAAGTACTAAAGCATCCGGTACTTTGGATGGGGTTGTTAGGCCCAATAGATCTATCTTTAGGATTCGCGTCAATTAGGGTGTCTGTTCCCTAATTCTTAGATTACCAGACTTAATAAAAAGGGGCATATTCGATTTCAATAATTCAACCATAGAATGTAGTTTCACGTACTTGTGTCTATATTGTAAATCATTTATAAAACCTGCATGTATTCTCATCCCAAAAATATTAGATTTTAAAAGTGGGACTATAACTCACTTTCACAGATTTTTACTTCGTCGGGAAGTAAGACTTGGCCACTGGTTGATTCACGAACCTATAACAATATATACATATATATCAAAGTATGTTCAAAATATATTTACAACACTTTTAATATATTTTGATGTTTTAAGTTTATTAAGTCAGCTGTCCTCGTTAGTAACCTACAACTAGTTGTCCACAGTTAGATGTACAGAAATAAATCGATAAATATTATCTTGAATCAATCCACGACCCAGTGTATACGTATCTCAGTATTGATCACAACTCAAACTATATATATTTTGGAATCAACCTCAACCCTGTATAGCTAACTCCAACATTCACATATAGAGTGTCTATGGTTGTTCCGAAATATATATAGATGTGTCGACATGATAGGTCGAAACATTGTATACGTGTCTATGGTATCTCAAGATTACATAATATACAATACAAGTTGATTAAGTTATGGTTGGAATAGATTTGTTACCAATTTTCACGTAGCTAAAATGAGAAAAATTATCCAATCTTGTTTTACCCATAACTTCTTCATTTTAAATCCGTTTTGAGTGAATCAAATTGCTATGGTTTCATATTGAACTCTATTTTATGAATCTAAACAGAAAAGTATAGGTTTATAGTCGGAAAAATAAGTTACAAGTCGTTTTTGTAAAGGTAGTCATTTCAGTCGAAAGAACGACGTCTAGATGACCATTTTAGAAAACATACTTCCACTTTGAGTTTAATCATAATTTTTGGATATAGTTTCATGTTCATAATAAAAATCATTTTCTCAGAATAACAACTTTAAAATCAAAGTTTATCATAGTTTTTAATTAACTAACCCAAAACAGCCCGCGGTGTTACTACGACGGCGTAAATCCGGTTTTACGGTGTTTTTCGTGTTTCCAGGTTTTAAATCATTAAGTTAGCATATCATATAGATATAGAACATGTGTTTAGTTGATTTTAAAAGTCAAGTTAGAAGGATTAACTTTTGTTTGCGAACAAGTTTAGAATTAACTAAACTATGTTCTAGTGATTACAAGTTTAAACCTTCGAATAAGATAGCTTTATATGTATGAATCGAATGATGTTATGAACATCATTACTACCTTAAGTTCCTTGGATAAACCTACTGGAAAATAGAAAAATGGATCTAGCTTCAATGGATCCTTGGATAGCTCGAAGTTCTTGAAGCAGAATCATGACACGAAAACAAGTTCAAGTAAGATCATCACTTGAAATAAGATTGTTATAGTTATAGAAATTGAACCAAAGTTTGAATATGATTATTACCTTGTATTAGAATGATAACCTACTGTAAGAAACAAAGATTTCTTGAGGTTGGATGATCACCTTACAAGATTGGAAGTGAGCTAGCAAACTTGAAAGTATTCTTGATTTTATGAAACTAGAACTTTTGGAATTTATGAAGAACACTTAGAACTTGAAGATAGAACTTGAGAGAGATCAATTAGATGAAGAAAATTGAAGAATGAAAGTGTTTGTAGGTGTTTTTGGTCGTTGGTGTATGGATTAGATATAAAGGATATGTAATTTTGTTTTCATGTAAATAAGTCATGAATGATTACTCATATTTTTGTAATTTTATGAGATATTTCATGCTAGTTGCCAAATGATGGTTCCCACATGTGTTAGGTGACTCACATGGGCTGCTAAGAGCTGATCATTGGAGTGTATATACCAATAGTACATACATCTAAAAGCTGTGTATTGTACGAGTACGAATACGGGTGCATACGAGTAGAATTGTTGATGAAACTGAACGAGGATGTAATTGTAAGCATTTTTGTTAAGTAGAAGTATTTTGATAAGTGTATTGAAGTCTTTCAAAAGTGTATAAATACATATTAAAACACTACATGTATATACATTTTAACTGAGTCGTTAAGTCATCGTTAGTCGTTACATGTAAGTGTTGTTTTGAAACCTTTAGGTTAACGATCTTGTTAAATGTTGTTAACCCAATGTTTATAATATCAAATGAGATTTTAAATTATTATATTATCATGATATTATCATGTATGAATATCTCTTAATATGATATATATACATTAAATGTCTTTACAACGATAATCGTTACATATATGTCTCGTTTAAAAATCATTAAGTTAGTAGTCTTGTTTTTACATATGTAGTTCATTGTTAATATACTTAATGATATGTTTACTTATCATAGTATCATGTTAACTATATATATATCCATATATATGTCATCATATAGTTTTTACAAGTTTTAACGTTCGTGAATCACCGGTCAACTTGGGTGGTCAATTGTCTATATGAAACATATTTCAATTAATCAAGTCTTAACAAGTTTGATTGCTTAACATGTTGGAAACATTTAATCATGTAAATATCAATCTCAATTAATATATATAAACATGGAAAAGTTCGGGTCACTACAGTACCTACCCGTTAAATAAATTTCGTCCCGAAATTTTAAGCTATTGAAGGTGTTGACGAATCTTCTGGAAATAGATGCGGGTATTTCTTCTTCATCTGATCTTCACGCTCCCAGGTGAACTCGGGTCCTCTACGAGCATTCCACCGAACCTTAACAATTGGTATCTTGTTTTGCTTAAGTCTTTTAACCTCACGATCCATTATTTCGACGGGTTCTTCGATGAATTGAAGTTTTTTGTTGATTTGGATTTCATCTAACGGAATAGTGATATCTTCTTTAGTAAAACATTTCTTCAAATTCGAGACGTGGAAAGTGTTATGTACAGCCGCGAGTTGTTGAGGTAACTCAAGTCGGTAAGCTACTGGTCCGACACGATCAATAATCTTGAATGGTCCAATATACCTTGGATTTAATTTCCCTCGTTTACCAAATCGAACAACGCCTTTCCAAGGTGCAACTTTAAGCATGACCATCTCTCCAATTTCAAATTCTATATCTTTTCTTTTAATGTCAGCATAGCTCTTTTGTCGACTTTGGGCGGTTTTCAACCGTTGTTGAATTTGGATGATCTTCTCGGTAGTTTCTTGTATAATCTCCGGACCCGTAATCTGTCTATCCCCCACTTCACTCCAACAAATCGGAGACCTGCACTTTCTACCATAAAGTGCTTCAAACGGCGCCATCTTAATGCTTGAATGGTAGCTGTTGTTGTAGGAAAATTCTGCTAACGGTAGATGTCGATCCCAACTGTTTCCGAAATCAATAACACATGCTCGTAGCATGTCTTCAAGCGTTTGTATCATCCTTTCGCTCTGCCCATCAGTTTGTGGATGATAGGCAGTACTCATGTCTAGACGAGTTCCTAATGCTTGCTGTAATGTCTGCCAGAATCTTGAAATAAATCTGCCATCCCTATCAGAGATAATAGAGATTGGTATTCCATGTCTGGAGACGACTTCCTTCAAATACAGTCGTGCTAACTTCTCCATCTTGTCATCTTCTCTTATTGGCAGGAAATGTGCTGATTTGGTGAGACGATCAACTATTACCCAAATAGTATCAAAACCACTTGCAGTCCTTGGCAATTTAGTGATGAAATCCATGGTAATGTTTTCCCATTTCCATTCCGGGATTTCGGGTTGTTGAAGTAGACCTGATGGTTTCTGATGCTCAGCTTTGACCTTAGAACACGTCAAACATTCTCCTACGTATTTAGCAACATCAGCTTTCATACCCGGCCACCAAAAATGTTTCTTGAGATCCTTGTACATCTTCCCCGTTCCAGGATGTATTGAGTATCTGGTTTTATGAGCTTCTCTAAGTACCATTTCTCTCATATCTCCAAATTTTGGTACCCAAATCCTTTCAGCCCTATACCGGGTTCCGTCTTCCCGAATATTAAGATGCTTCTCCGATCCTTTGGGTATTTCATCCTTTAAATTTCCCTCTTTTAAAACTCCTTGTTGCGCCTCCTTTATTTGAGTAGTAAGGTTATTATGAATCATTATATTCATAGATTTTACTCGAATGGGTTCTCTGTCCTTCCTGCTCAAGGCATCGGCTACCACATTTGCCTTCCCCGGGTGGTAACGAATCTCAAAGTCGTAATCATTCAATAATTCAATCCACCTACGCTGCCTCATATTCAGTTGTTTCTGATTAAATATGTGTTGAAGACTTTTATGGTCGGTATATATAATACTTTTGACCCCATATAAGTAGTGCCTCCAAGTCTTTAATGCAAAAACAACCGCGCCTAATTCCAAATCATGCGTCGTATAATTTTGTTCGTGAATCTTCAATTGTCTAGATGCATAAGCAATCACCTTCGTTCGTTGCATTAATACACAACTGAGACCTTGCTTTGATGCATCACAATAAATCACAAAATCATCATTCCCTTCAGGCAATGACAATATAGGTGCCGTAGTTAGCTTTTTCTTCAATGACTGAAACGCTTTCTCTTGTTCATCATTCCATTCAAATTTCTTCCCTTTATGCGTTAATGCAGTCAAGGGTTTTGCTATTCTGGAAAAGTCTTGGATGAACCTTCTGTAGTAACCAGCTAGTCCTAAAAACTGGCGTATGTGTTTCGGAGTTTTCGGGGTTTCCCACTTTTCAACAGTTTCTATCTTTGCCGGATCCACCTTAATACCTTCTTTGTTCACTATGTGACCGAGGAATTGAACTTCTTCCAACCAAAATGCACACTTTGAAAACTTAGCGTACAATTCTTCCTTCCTCAATACTTCTAACACCTTTCTCAAATGTTCACCGTGTTCTTGGTCATTCTTTGAGTAAATAAGTATGTCATCAATGAAAACAATGACAAACTTGTCAAGGTATGGTCCACACACTCGGTTCATAAGGTCCATGAACACAGCTGGTGCATTAGTTAAACCAAACGGCATGACCATAAACTCGTAATGACCGTAACGTGTTCTGAAAGCAGTCTTTGGAATATCATCTTCTTTCACCCGCATTTGATGATACCCGGAACGTAAGTCAATCTTTGAATAAACAGACGAGCCTTGTAGTTGATCAAATAAGTCATCGATTCTCGATAGTGGGTAGCGGTTCTTGATGGTAAGTTTGTTCAACTCTCTGTAGTCGATACACAACCTGAATGTACCATCTTTCTTCTTGACAAACAAAACAGGAGCTCCCCACGGTGATGTGCTTGGTCGAATGAAACCACGCTCTAAAAGTTCTTGTAATTGGCTTTGTAGTTCTTTCATCTCGCTGGGTGCGAGTCTGTAAGGAGCACGAGCTATTGGTGCAGCTCCTGGTACAAGATCTATTTGAAATTCAACGAATCGATGTGGGGGTAATCCCGGTAATTCTTTCGGAAATACATCAGGAAATTCTTTTGCGACGGGAACATCATTGATGCTCTTTTCTTCAGTTTGTACTTTCTCGACGTGTGCTAGAACAGCATAGCAACCTTTTCTTATTAGTTTTTGTGCCTTCAAATTACTAATAAGATGTAGCTTCGTGTTGCCCTTTTCTCCGTACACCATTAAGGGTTTTCCTTTTTCTCGTATAATGCGAATTGCATTTTTGTAACAAACGATCTCCGCTTTCACTTCTTTCAACCAGTCCATACCGATTATCACATCAAAACTCCCTAACTCTACTGGTATCAAATCAATCTTAAATGTTTCGCTAACCAGTTTAATTTCTCGATTCCGACATATATTATCTGCTGAAATTAATTTACCATTTGCTAATTCGAGTAAAAATTTACTATCCAAAGGCGTCAATGGACAACTTAATTTAGCACAAAAATCTCTACTCATATAGCTTCTATCCGCACCCGAATCAAATAAAACGTAAGCAGATTTATTGTCAATAAGAAACGTACCCGTAACAAGCTCCGGGTCTTCCTGTGCCTCTGCCGCATTAATATTGAAAACTCTTCCACGGCCTTGTCCATTCGTGTTCTCCTGGTTCGGGCAATTTCTAATAATGTGGCCCGGTTTTCCACATTTATAACAAACTACATTGGCATAACTTGCTCTGACACTACTTGCTCCGCCATTACTCGTTCCGACACCATTTGTTCCTTTTGTTCTATTAACTCCTGGTCCGTAGACCTCACACTTCGCCGCGCTATGACCATTTCTTTTACACTTGTTGCAAAATTTGGTGCAGAACCCCGAGTGATTCTTTTCACACCTTTGGCATAGCTGCTTCTGATTGTTGTTGTTGTTGCGGTTATTATTGTTGTTGGGATGATTGTTGTAGTTGCTGCTGTTGTTGTTGTTGTTGTTGTTGGGCCGTTTGTTGTAGTTGCGATTGATGTTGCGATTGTTGGGATAATTGTTGCGATTATTGTTGTAATTGCTGTTGTTGTTGTATTGGTGATTCTTATCACTGTTTTCCTCCCACTTTCTTTTGACTTGCTTCACATTGGCCTCTTCAGCAGTCTGTTCTTTAATTCTTTCTTCAATTTGGTTCACGAGTTTGTGAGCCATTCTACATGCCTGTTGTATGGAGGCGGGCTCGTGTGAACTTATATCTTCTTGGATTCTTTCCGGTAATCCTTTCACAAACGCGTCGATCTTCTCTTCCTCATCTTCGAATGCTCCCGGACACAATAGGCACAATTCTGTGAATCGTCTTTCGTACGTGGTAATATCAAATCCTTGGGTTCGTAACCCTCTAAGTTCTGTCTTGAGCTTATTGACCTCGGTTCTGGGACGGTACTTCTCGTTCATCAAGTGCTTGAATGCTGACCACGGTAGTGCGTACTCATCGTCTTGTCCCACTTGCTCTAGATAGGTATTCCACCATGTTAACGCAGAACCTGTGAAGGTATGCGTAGCGTACTTTACTTTGTCCTCTTCAGTACACTTACTTATGGCAAATACCGATTCGACCTTCTCGGTCCACCGTTTCAATCCGATCGGTCCTTCGGTTCCATCAAATTCCAAAGGTTTGCAGGCAGTGAATTCTTTGTAGGTGCATCCTACACGATTTCCTGTACTGCTAGATCCAAGGTTATTGTTGGTATGTAGCGCAGCCTGTACTGCGGCTATGTTTGAAGCTAGAAAAGTACGGAATTCCTCTTCATTCATATTCACGGTGTGTCGAGTAGTCGGTGCCATTTCCTTCAAAATAGTTAAATGGAACAAGTTAATCATACAGAATATTAAGAGTAGTTAATAGTATTTCGTAGCATAATATGAACTCATTTATAAAAGCTTTTTCTTCATATTAGCGTTTTATAAGTTTAAATTCGGGTAGTACCTACCCGTTAAGTTCATACTTAGTAGCTAATATACAATTCAACTACTACAATTCTATATGAAAAACTGATTATAATAATATTTCGCGTTCAAACTTTTATACAATATTTTACAAACTTACAATACCGCTTATTTTACATAAAGCATGAAATATAGCACACAATAACTTTGATACAAGATAGTTGTGAAGATAATTCTAGCTAGTACACAAGTCGTTCAGCAAAGGCAATAAAGACACGTAATTCATACGTCCAGAAACAAGTCATGCATTCTGGTTTTACTAGGACTACTTCCCATCCTTGGTCTTGTGCAACATAACCGTTATGGCCGTTGATAAGACAGCGAGTTGTAACGTCGTCAAAGGGATGAGGGTTACGTAATGTCCAACAGTCCCGTAATAATCTAAAAACCTCATTTCTTACCCCAATTACCGACTCCGTCACTTGTGGAAACGTTTTGTTTAATAGTTGTAGCCCGATGTTCTTGTTCTCACTTTGGTGAGAAGCGAACATTACTAATCCGTAAGCATAACATGCTTCTTTATGTTGCATGTTAGCCGCTTTTTCTAAATCACGAAGTCCAATATTCGGATATATTGAGTCAAAATAATTTCTTAACCCGTTGCGTAAAATAGCATTTGGGTTCCCAGCAATATATGCGTCAAAGTAAACACATCGTAACTTATGGGTTTCCCAATGTGATATCCCCCATCTTTCAAACGAAAGTCTCTTATAAACCAAGACATTCTTGGAACGTTCTTCGAATGTCTTACAAACTGATCTCGCCTTAAATAGTTGTGCCGAGGAATTCTGGCCGACTCTAGACAAGATTTCATCAATCATGTCTCCGGGTAGGTCTCTTAAAATATTGGGTTGTCTATCCATTTTGTGTTTTTAAACTGTAAAATAGACAAGAGTTAGATTCATAAAAAAATACTTATTAATACAAGCAATTTTTACATATATCATAAAGCATACGAACACTATATTACATATATTACACCACACGAATACAACTATCTTATTCCGACTCGCTCGTTTCTTCTTCTTCGGTTTTGGTTCGTTTTGCCAAGTTTCTAGGGATATATGATGTTCCCCTAATACGAGCCGTCGTTGTCCACATTGGTTTAGAAAAACCTGGTGGTTTAGAGGTTCCCGGGTCATTGTTACAACTTAAGGACTTCGGGCGTTGACGATACATATAAAGTTCATCGGGGTTGGAATTAGATTTCTCTATTTTATGCCCTTTCCCTTATTATTTTCTTTTGCCTTTTTAAATTCAGTTGGGGTAATTTCTATAACATCATCGGAATTCTCGTCGGAATCCGATTCATCGGAGAATTGGTAATCCTCCCAATATTTTGCTTCCTTGGCGGAAACACCATTGACCATAATTAACCTTGGTCGGTTGGTTGAGGATTTTCTTTTACTTAACCGTTTTATTATTTCCCCCACCGGTTCTATTTCTTCATCCGGTTCCGATTCTTCTTCCGGTTCCGACTCTTCTTCCGGTTCCTCTTCGAGAACTTGTGAATCAGTCCACGAATCATTCCAATTTACATTTGACTCTTCATTATTATTAGGTGAGTCAATGGGACTTGTTCTAGAGGTAGACATCTATCACATAATATCAAACGCGTTAAGAGATTAATATATCACATAATATTCACATGTTAAAAATATATAGTTTCCAACAAAATTTGTTAAGCAATCATTTTTCAAGTAAACACGGTCGAAGTCCAGACTCACTAATGCATCCTAACAAACTCGATAAGACACACTAATGCAAAATTCTGGTTCTCTAAGACCAACGCTCGGATACCAACTGAAATGTCCCGTTCTTATTGATTAAAAACGTTCCATATTAATTGATTTCGTTGCGAGGTTTTGACCTCTATATGAGACGTTTTTCAAAGACTGCATTCATTTTTAAAACAAACCATAACCTTTATTTCATAAATAAAGGTTTAAAAAGCTTTACGTAGATTATCAAATAATGATAATCTAAAATATCCTGTTTACACACGACCATTACATAATGGTTTACAATACAAATATGTTACATCGAAATCAGTTTCTTGAATGCAGTTTTTACACAATATCATACAAACATGGACTCTAAATCTTGTCCTTATTTTAGTATGCAACAGCGGAAGCTCTTAATATTCACCTGAGAATAAACATGCTTTAAACGTCAACAAAAATGTTGGTGAGTTATAGGTTTAACCTATATATATATCAAATCGTAACAATAGACCACAAGATTTCATATTTCAATACACATCCCATACATAGAGATAAAAATCATTCATATGGCGAACACCTGGTAACTGACATTAACAAGATGCATATATAAGAATATCCCCATCATTCCGGGACACCCTTCGGATATGATATAAATTTCGAAGTACTAAAGCATCCGGTACTTTGGATGGGGTTTGTTAGGCCCAATAGATCTATCTTTAGGATTCGCGTCAATTAGGTGTCTGTTCCCTAATTCTTAGATTACCAGACTTAATAAAAAGGGGCATATTCGATTTCAATAATTCAACCATAGAATGTAGTTTCACGTACTTGTGTCTATTTTGTAAATCATTTATAAAACCTGCATGTATTCTCATCCCAAAAATATTAGATTTTAAAAGTGGGACTATAACTCACTTTCACAGATTTTTACTTCGTCGGGAAGTAAGACTTGGCCACTGGTTGATTCACGAACCTATAACAATATGTACATATATATCAAAGTATGTTCAAAATATATTTACAACACTTTTAATATATTTTGATGTTTTAAGTTTATTAAGTCAGCTGTCCTCGTTAGTAACCTACAACTAGTTGTCCACAGTTAGATGTACAGAAATAAATCGATAAATATTATCTTGAATCAATCCACGACCCAGTGTATACGTATCTCAGTATTGATCACAACTCAAACTATATATATTTTGGAATCAACCTCAACCCTGTATAGCTAACTCCAACATTCACATATAGAGTGTCTATGGTTGTTCCGTAATATATATAGATGTGTCGACATGATAGGTCGAAACATTGTATACGTGTCTATGGTATCTCAAGATTACATAATATACAATACAAGTTGATTAAGTTATGGTTGGAATAGATTTGTTACCAATTTTCACGTAGCTAAAATGAGAAAAATTATCCAATCTTGTTTTACCCATAACTTCTTCATTTTAAATCCGTTTTGAGTGAATCAAATTGCTATGGTTTCATATTGAACTCTATTTTATGAATCTAAACAGAAAAGTATAGGTTTATAGTCGGAAAAATAAGTTACAAGTCGTTTTTGTAAAGGTAGTCATTTCAGTCGAAAGAACGACGTCTAGATGACCATTTTAGAAAACATACTTCCACTTTGAGTTTAATCATAATTTTTGGATATAGTTTCATGTTCATAATAAAAATCATTTTCTCAGAATAACAACTTTAAAATCAAAGTTTATCATAGTTTTTAATTAACTAACCCAAAACAGCCCGCGGTGTTACTACGACGGCGTAAATCCAGTTTTACGGTGTTTTTCGTGTTTCCAGGTTTTAAATCATTAAGTTAGCATATCATATAGATATAGAACATGTGTTTAGTTGATTTTAAAAGTCAAGTTAGAAGGATTAACTTTTGTTTGCGAACAAGTTTAGAATTAACTAAACTATGTTCTAGTGATTACAAGTTTAAACCTTCGAATAAGATAGCTTTATATGTATGAATCGAATGATGTTATGAACATCATTACTACCTTAAGTTCCTTGGAAAACCTACTGGAAAATAGAAAAATGGATCTAGCTTCAATGGATCCTTGGATGGCTCGAAGTTCTTGAAGCAGAATCATGACACGAAAACAAGTTCAAGTAAGATCATCACTTGAAATAAGATTGTTATAGTTATAGAAATTGAACCAAAGTTTGAATATGATTATTACCTTGTATTAGAATGATAACCTACTGTAAGAAACAAAGATTTCTTGAGGTTGGATGATCACCTTACAAGATTGGAAGTGAGCTAGCAAACTTGAAAGTATTCTTGATTTTATGAAACTAGAACTTTTGGAATTTATGAAGAACACTTAGAACTTGAAGATAGAACTTGAGAGAGATCAATTAGATGAAGAAAATTGAAGAATGAAAGTGTTTGTAGGTGTTTTTGGTCGTTGGTGTATGGATTAGATATAAAGGATATGTAATTTTGTTTTCATGTAAATAAGTCATGAATGATTACTCATATTTTTGTAATTTTATGAGATATTTCATGCTAGTTGCCAAATGATGGTTCCCACATGTGTTAGGTGACTCACATGGGCTGCTAAGAGCTGATCATTGGAGTGTATATACCAATAGTACATACATCTAAAAGCTGTGTATTGTACGAGTACGAATACGGGTGCATACGAGTAGAATTGTTGATGAAACTGAACGAGGATGTAGTTGTAAGCATTTTTGTTAAGTAGAAGTATTTTGATAAGTGTATTGAAGTCTTTCAAAAGTGTATAAATACATATTAAAACACTACATGTATATACATTTTAACTGAGTCGTTAAGTCATCGTTAGTCGTTACATGTAAGTGTTGTTTTGAAACCTTTAGGTTAACGATCTTGTTAAATGTTGTTAACCCAATGTTTATAATATCAAATGAGATTTTAAATTATTATATTATCATGATATTATCTTGATATTATCATGTATGAATATCTCTTAATATGATATATATACATTAAATGTCTTTACAACGATAATCGTTACATATATGTCTCGTTTAAAAATCATTAAGTTAGTAGTCTTGTTTTTACATATGTAGTTCATTGTTAATAAACTTAATGATATGTTTACTTATCATAGTATCATGTTAACTATATATATATCCATATATATGTCATCATATAGTTTTTACAAGTTTTAACGTTCGTGAATCACCGGTCAACTTGGGTGGTCAATTGTCTATATGAAACATATTTCAATTAATCAAGTCTTAACAAGTTTGATTGCTTAACATGTTGGAAACATTTAATCATGTAAATATCAATCTCAATTAATATATATAAACATGGAAAAGTTCGGGTCACTACAACCGTGGTCAGTATTCAAGCACTTGATGAACGAGAAGTACCGTCCCAGAACCGAGGTCAATAAGCTCAAGACAGAACTTAGAGGGTTGCGAACCCAAGGATTTGATATTACCACGTACGAAAGACGATTCACAGAATTGTGCCTATTGTGTCCGGGAGCATTCGAAGATGAGGAAGAGAAGATCGACGCGTTTGTGAAAGGATTACCGGAAAGAATCCAAGAAGATATAAGTTCACACGAGCCCGCCTCCATACAACAGGCATGTAGAATGGCTCACAAACTAGTGAACCAGATTGAAGAAAGAATTAAAGAACAGATTGCTGAAGAGGCCAATGTGAAGCAAGTCAAAAGAAAGTGGGAGGAAAACGGTGATAAGAATCACCAATACAACAACAACAGCAATTACAACAATAATCGCAACAATTATCCCAACAATCGCAACATCAATCGCAACTACAACAAACGACCCAACAACAACAACAACAACAACAACAACAACAACTACAACAATCATCCCAACAACAATAATAACCGCAACAACAACAACAATCAGAAGCAGCTATGCCAAAGGTGTGAAAAGTATCACTCGGGGTTCTGCACCAAATTTTGCAACAAGTGTAAAAGAAATGGTCATAGCGCGGCGAAGTGTGAGGTCTACGGACCAGGGGTTAATAGAACGAAAGGAACAAATGGTGTCGGAACGAGTAATGGTGGAGCAAGTAGTGTCGGAGCAAGTTATGCCAATGTAGTTTGTTATAAATGTGGAAAACCGGGCCACATTATTAGAAATTGTCCGAACCAGGAGAACACGAATGGACAAGGCCGCGGAAGAGTTTTCAATATTAATGCGGCAGAGGCACAGGAAGACCCGGAGCTTGTTACGGGTACGTTTCTTATTGACAATAAATCTGCTTACGTTTTATTTGATTCCGGTGCGGATAGAAGCTATATGAGTAGAGATTTTTGTGCTAAATTAAGTTGTCCATTGACGCCTTTGGATAGTAAATTTTTACTCGAATTAGCAAATGGTAAATTAATTTCAGCAGATAATATATGTCGGAATCGAGAAATTAAACTGGTTAGCGAAACATTTAAGATTGATTTGATACCTGTAGAGTTAGGGAGTTTTGATGTGATAATTGGTATGGACTGGTTGAAAGAAGTGAAAGCAGAGATCGTTTGTTACAAAAATGCAATTCGCATTATACGAGAAAAAGGAAAACCGTTAATGGTGTACGGAGAAAAGGGCAACACGAAACTACATCTTATTAGTAATTTGAAGGCACAAAAACTAATAAGAAAAGGTTGCTATGCTGTTCTAGCACACGTCGAGAAAGTACAAACTTAAGAAAAGAGCATCAATGATGTTCCCATTGCAAAAGAATTTCCCGATGTATTTCCGAAAGAATTACCGGGATTACCCCCACATCGATCCGTTGAATTTCAAATAGATCTTGTACCAGGAGCTGCACCAATAGCTCGTGCTCCTTACAGACTCGCACCCAGCGAGATGAAAGAACTGCAAAGCAAATTACAAGAACTTTTAGAGCGTGGTTTCATTCGACCAAGCACATCATCGTGGGGAGCTCCTGTTTTGTTTGTCAAGAAGAAAGATGGTACATTCCAGTTGTGTATCGACTACCGAGAGTTGAACAAACTTACCATCAAGAACCGCTACCCACTACCGAGAATCGACGACTTATTTGATCAACTACAAGGCTCGTCTGTTTATTCAAAGATTGACTTACGTTCCAGGTATCATCAAATGCGGGTGAAAGAAGATGATATTCCAAAGACTACTTTCAGAACACGTTACGGTCATTATGAGTTTATGGTCATGCCGTTTGGTTTAACTAATGCACCAGCTGTGTTCATGGACCTTATGAACCGAGTGTGTGGACCATACCTTGACAAGTTTGTCATTGTTTTCATTGATGACATACTTATTTACTCAAAGAATGACCAAGAACATGGTGAACATTTGAGAAAGGTGTTAGAAGTATTGAGGAAGGAAGAATTGTACGCTAAGTTTTCAAAGTGTGCATTTTGGTTGGAAGAAGTTCAATTCCTCGGTCACATAGTGAACAAAGAAGGTATTAAGGTGGATCCGGCAAAGATAGAAACTGTTGAAAAGTGGGAAACCCAGAAAACTCCGAAACACATACGCCAGTTTTTAGGACTAGCTGGTTACTACAGAAGGTTCATCCAAGACTTTTCCAGAATAGCAAAACCCTTGACTGCATTAACGCATAAAGGGAAGAAATTTGAATGGAATGATGAACAAGAGAAAGCGTTTCAGTTATTGAAGAAAAAGCTAACTACGGCACCTATATTGTCATTGCCTGAAGGGAATGATGATTTTGTGATTTATTGTGACGCATCAAAGCAAGGTCTCGGTTGTGTATTAATGCAACGAACGAAGGTGATTGCTTATGCGTCTAGACAATTGAAGATTCAGGAACAAAATTATACGACGCATGATTTGGAATTAGGCGCGGTTGTTTTTGCATTAAAGACTTGGAGGCACTACTGATATGGGGTCAAAAGTATTATATATACCGACCACAATAGTCTTCAACACATATTTAATCAGAAACAACTGAATATGAGGCAGCGTAGGTGGATTGAATTATTGAATGATTACGACTTTGAGATTTGTTACCACCCGGGGAAGGCAAATGTGGTAGCCGATGCCTTGAGCAGGAAGGACAGAGAACCTATTCGAGTAAAATCTATGAATATAATGATTCATAATAACCTTACTACTCAAATAAAGGAGGCGCAACAAGGAGTTTTAAAAGAGGGAAATTTAAAGGATGAAATACCCAAAGGATCGGAGAAACATCTTAATATTCGGGAAGACGGAACCCGGTATAGGGCTGAAAGGATTTGGGTACCAAAATTTGGAGATATGAGAGAAATGGTACTTAGAGAAGCTCATAAAACCAGATACTCAATACATCCTGGAACGGGGAAGATGTACAAGGATCTCAGGAAATATTTTTGGTGGCCGGGTATGAAAGCCGATGTTGCTAAATACGTAGGAGAATGTTTGACGTGTTCTAAGGTCAAAGCTGAGCATCAAAAACCATCAGGTCTACTTCAACAACCCGAAATCCCGGAATGGAAATGGGAAAACATTACCATGGATTTCATCACTAAATTGCCAAGGACTGCAAGTGGTTTTGATACTATCTGGGTAATAGTTGATCGTCTCACCAAATCAGCACACTTCCTGCCAATAAGAGAAGATGACAAGATGGAGAAGTAAGCACGACTGTATTTGAAGGAAGTCGTCTCCAGACATGGAATACCAATCTCTATTATCTCTGATAGGGATGGCAGATTTATTTCAAGATTCTGGCAGATATTACAGCAAGCATTAGGAACTCGTCTAGACATGAGTACTGCCTATCATCCACAAACTGATGGGCAGAGCGAAAGGACGATACAAACGCTTGAAGACATGCTACGAGCATGTGTTATTGATTTCGGAAACAGTTGGGATCGACATCTACCGTTAGCAGAATTTTCCTACAACAACAGCTACCATTCAAGCATTGAGATGGCGCCGTTTGAAGCACTTTATGGTAGAAAGTGCAGGTCTCCGATTTGTTGGAGTGAAGTGGGGGATAGACAGATTACGGGTCCGGAGATTATACAAGAAACTACCGAGAAGATCATCCAAATTCAACAACGATTGAAAACCGCCCAAAGTCGACAAAAGAGCTACGCTGACATTAAAAGAAAAGATATAGAATTTGAAATTGGAGAGATGGTCATGCTTAAAGTTGCACCTTGGAAAGGCATTGTTCGATTTGGTAAACGAGGGAAATTAAATCCAAGGTATATTGGACCATTTAAGATTATTGATCGTGTCGGACCAGTAGCTTACCGACTTGAGTTACCTCAACAACTCGCGGCTGTACATAACACTTTCCACGTCTCGAATTTGAAGAAATGTTTTGCTAAAGAAGATCTCACTATTCTGTTAGATGAAATCCAAATCAACGAAAAACTTCAATTCATCGAAGAACCCATCGAAATAATGGATCGTGAGGTTAAAAGACTTAAGCAAAACAAGATACCAATTGTTAAGGTTCGATGGAATGCTCGTAGAGGACCCGAGTTCACCTGAGAGCATGAAGATCAGATGAAGAAAAAATACCCGCATCTATTTCCAGAAGATTCGTCAACACCTTCAACAGCTTAAAATTTCGGGAAGAAATTTATTTAACGAGTAGGTACTGTAGTGACCCGAACTTTTCCATGTTTATATATATTAATTGAGATTGATATTTACATGATTAAATGTTTCCAACATGTTAAGCAATCAAACTTGTTAAGACTTGATTAATTGAAATATGTTTCATATAGACAATTGACCACCCAAGTTGACCGGTGATTCACGAACGTTAAAACTTGTAAAAACTATATGATGACATATATATGGATATATATATAGTTAACATGATACTATGATAAGTAAACATATCATTAAGTATATTAACAATGAACTACATATGTAAAAACAAGACTACTAACTTAATGATTTTTAAACGAGACATATATGTAACGATTATCGTTGTAAAGACATTTAATGTATATATATCATATTAAGAGATATTCATACATGATAATATCATGATAATATAATAATTTAAAATCTCATTTAATATTATAAACATTGGGTTAACAACATTTAACAAGATCGTTAACCTAAAGGTTTCAAAACAACACTTACATGTAACGACTAACGATGACTTAACGACTCAGTTAAAATGTATATACATGTAGTGTTTTAATATGTATTTATACACTTTTGAAAGACTTCAATACACTTATCAAAATGCTTCTACTTAACAAAAATGCTTACAATTACATCCTCGTTCAGTTTCATCAACAATTCTACTCGTATGCACCCGTATTCGTACTCGTACAATACACAGCTTTTAGATGTATGTACTATTGGTATATACACTCCAATGATCAGCTCTTAGCAGCCCATGTGAGTTACCTAACACATGTGGGAACCATCATTTGGCAACTAGCATGAAATATCTCATAAAATTACAAAAATATGAGTAATCATTCATGACTTATTTACATGAAAACAAAATTACATATCCTTTATATCTAATCCATACACCAACGACCAAAAACACCTACAAACACTTTAATTCTTCAATTTTCTTCATCTAATTGATCTCTCTCAAGTTCTATCTTCAAGTTCTAAGTGTTCTTCATAAATTTCAAAAGTTCTAGTTTCATAAAATCAAGAATACTTTCAAGTTTGCTAGCTCACTTCCAATCTTGTAAGGTGATCATCTAACCTCAAGAAATCTTTGTTTCTTACAGTAGGTTATCATTCTAATACAAGGTAATAATCATATTCAAACTTTGGTTCAATTTCTATAACTATAATAATCTTATTTCAAGTGATGATCTTACTTGAACTTGTTTTCGTGTCATGATTCTGCTTCAAGAACTTCGAGCCATCCAAGGATCCATTGAAGCTAGATCCACTTTTCCCTTTTCCAGTAGGTTTATCCAAGGAACTTAAGGTAGTAATGATGTTCATAACATCATTCGATTTATACATATAAAGCTATCTTATTCGAAGGCTTAAACTTGTAATCACTAGAACATAGTTTAGTTAATTCTAAACTTGTTCGCAAATAAAAGTTAATCCTTCTAACTTGACTTTTAAAATCAACTAAACACATGTTCTATATCTATATGATATGCTAACTTAGTGATTTAAAACCTGGAAACACGAAAAACACCGTAAAATCGGATTTACGCCGTCGTAGTAACACCGCAGGCTGTTTTGGGTTAGTTAATTAAAAACTATGATAAACTTTGATTTAAAAGTTGTTATTCTGGGAAAATGATTTTTATTATGAACATGCAACTATATCCAAAAATTATGGTTAAACTCAAAGTGGAAGTATGTTTTCTAAAATGGTCATCTAGACGTCGTTCTTTCGACTGAAATGACTACCTTTACAAAAATGACTTGTAACTTATTTTTCCGACTATAAACCTATACTTTTTCTGTTTAGATTCATAAAATAGAGTTCAATATGAAACCATAGCAATTTGATTCACTCAAAACGGATTTAAAATGAAGAAGTTATGGGTAAAACAAGATTGGATAATTTTTCTCATTTTAGCTACGTGAAAATTGGTAACAAATCTATTCCAACCATAACTTAATCAACTTGTATTATATATTATGTAATCTTGAGATACCATAGACACGTATACAATGTTTCGACCTATCATGTCGACACATCTATATATATTTCGGAACAACCATAGACACTCTATATGTGAATGTTGGAGTTAGCTATACAGGGTTGAGGTTGATTCCAAAATATATATAGTTTGAGTTGTGATCAATACTGAGATACGTATACACTGGGTCGTGGATTGATTCAAGATAATATTTATCGATTTATTTCTGTACATCTAACTGTGGACAACTAGTTGTAGGTTACTAACGAGGACAGCTGACTTAATAAACTTAAAACATCAAAATATATTAAAAGTGTTGTAAATATATTTTGAACATACTTTGATATATATGTATATATTGTTATAGGTTCGTGAATCAACCAGTAGCCAAGTCTTACTTCCCGACGAAGTAAAAATCTGTGAAAGTGAGTTATAGTCCCACTTTTAAAATCTAATATTTTTGGGATGAGAATACATGCAGGTTTTATAAATGATTTACAAAATAGACACAAGTACGTGAAACTACATTCTATGGTTGAATTATCGAAATCGAATATGCCCCTTTTTATTAAGTCTGGTAATCTAAGAATTAGGGAACAGACACCCTAATTGACGCGAATCCTAAAGATAGATCTATTGGGCCTAACAAACCCCATCCAAAGTACCGGATGCTTTAGTACTTCGAAATTTATATCATATCCGAAGGGTGTCCCGGAATGATGGGGATATTCTTATATATGCATTTTGTTAATGTCGGTTACCAGGTGTTCACCATATGAATGATTTTTATCTCTATGTATGGCATGTGTATTGAAATATGAAATCTTGTGGTCTATTATTATGATTTGATATATATAGGTTAAACCTATAACTCACCAACATTTTTGTTGACGTTTTAAGCATGTTTATTCTCAGGTGATTATTAAGAGCTTCCGCTGTCGCATACTTAAATAAGGACGAGATTTGGAGTCCATGCTTGTATGATATTGTGTAAAAACTGCATTCAAGAAACTTATTTTGTTGTAACATATTTGTATTGTAAACCATTATGTAATGGTCGTGTGTAAACATGATATTTTAGATTATCATTATTTGATAATCTACGTAAAGCTTTTTAAAACCTTTATCTATGAAATAAAGGTTATGGTTTGTTTTAAAAAATGAATGCAGTCTTTGAAAAACGTCTCATATAGAGGTCAAAACCTCGCAACAAAATCAATTAATATGGAACGTTTTTAATCAATAAGAACGGGACATTTCAAAACACGTTGCATTCGAGTCGTCGAGTTCATCAAGATTATTATTAAGATAATTATAATTAGATATATTATGAAATAGTATGCATATCGTCAATTTTCGATGTAAGGAAGTTTGTGTTTTCAAAACGAATGCAATGTTTATAAAATGTATCATATAGAGGTCAAGTACCTCGTGATGTAATCAACTATTGTGAATCGTTTGTAATCGATGTGGACTTTGTTCGGATGGATTAGGACGGGTCCTTTCATCTGCTGAAATGATCACTGGCTGAACGGACAACGCCCAATTCTGTTTGATGATTGGAGCATATCTCCAGCTGTCCAAATTGCTGTTTGATGATTCACCTTCTGCATAATAACTGTCGTTGATCCAAACCATCCTAATTACAACTTCTGGAGTTGTCTCACGCTCTGTGACCCGGTCTCCGTACTGCGATTGGTTCCGATTATCTCTTTCGCCATGCTGCTCTCTTCTGTTCTCTTCACGGCGTCCTCTGTTACCATCATTCCTTTGCCACGCAAATTTTCTGCGAGGATCATTCCTCCTGTACTGTTTGCCAGGCAACAAATGATTCAATTCTCCTGCCTTGATTTTCGCTATGATTTCCCTCATCAAAGATTTGCAATTATCCGTATCATGGCCCCATGCCTCATGGAAATTGCACCACAACTCACTCTTTGGACCCTCCCTTGCTTCCATAGGTGCTGGAGCATTGAAAGTGGTCCAAATTGGTTCAGTGAAGAGGATCTCTTTCGGAGTTTTGGTAAGCGCCATAATCAACGGGTGCCTTTCTATTGGCTTTCTGTTGTGGTGAAAATCATTAGGGTGATTGTTTCCTCTCCATCCTCCATTTGAATTGTCATTCCTTCCCTAATTTCTGTCAAAATACCATCCTCCGTTGTGCGGCTTGCTACTACTGCCACAACAGAAAGCCAATAGCTCGAACATGTTCAAACTTGTTCAACCCACGCTCACCAGCTCGAACATGCCTCTGTGCTGTAGTGACCCGAACTTTTCCATGTTTATATATATTAATTAAGATTGATATTTACATGATTAAATGTTTCCAACATGTTAAGCAATCAAACTTGTTAAGACTTGATTAATTGAAATAGGTTTCATATAGACAATTGACCACCTAAGTTGACCGGTGATTCACGAACGTTAAAACTTGTAAAAACTATATGATGACATATATATGGTTATATATATAGTTAACATGATAATATGATAAGTAAACATATCATTAAGTATATTAACAATGAACTACATATGTAAAAGCAAGACAACTAACTTAATGATTTTGAAACGAGACTTATATGTAACAATTATCGTTGTAACAACATTTAATGTATATATATCATATTAAGAGATATTCATACATCATAATATCATGATAATATAATAATTTAAAATCTCATTTGATATTATAAACATTGGGTTAACAACATTTAACAAGATCGTTAACCTAAAGGTTTCAAAACAACACTTACATGTAACGACTAACGATGACTTAACGACTCAGTTAAAATGTATATACATGTAGTGTTTTAATATGTATTCATACACTTTTGAAAGACTTCAAGACACTTATCAAAATACTTCTACTTAACAAAAATGCTTACAATTACATCCTCGTTCAGTTTCATCAACAATTCTACTCGTATGCACCCGTATTCGTACTCGTACAATACACAGCTTTTAGATGTATGTACTATTGGTATATACACTCCAATGATCAGCTATTAGCAGCCCATGTGAGTCACCTAACACATGTGGGAACCATCATTTGGCAACTAGCATGAAATATCTCATAAAATTACAAAAATATGAGTAATCATTCATGACTTATTTACATGAAAACAAAATTACATATCCTTTATATCGAATCCATACACCAACGACCAAAAACACCTACAAACACTTTCATTCTTCAATTTTCTTCATCTAATTGATCTTTCTCAAGTTCTATCTTCAAGTTCTAAGTGTTCTTCATAAATTCCAAAAGTTCTAGTTTCATAAAATCAAGAATACTTCCAAGATTGCAAGTTTACTTCCAAGTTTTCTAAATCCATACACCAACCGACCAAGGAAGCAAAATATTGGGAGGATTACCAATTCTCCGATGAATCGGATTCCGACGAGAATTCCGATGATGTTATAGAAATTACCCCAACTGAATTTAAAAAGGCAAAAGAAAATAATAAGGGAAAGGGCATAAAAATAGAGAAATCTAATTCCAACCCCGATGAACTTTATATATATCGTCAACCCCCGAAGTCCTTAAGTTGTAACAATGACCCAGGAACCTCTAAACCACCAGGTTTTTCTAAACCAATGTGGAAAACGACGGCTCGTATTAGGGGAACATCATATATCCCTAGAAACTTGGCAAAACGAACCAAAACTGAAGAAGAAGAAACGAGCAAGTCGGAATAAGATAGTTGTATTCGTGTGGTGTAATATATGTAATATAGTGTGCTTATGCTTTATGTTATATGTAAAAATTGCTTGTATTAATAAGTATTTTTTTTATGAATCTAACTCTTGTCTATTTTACAGTATAAAAACACAAAATGGATAGACAACCCAATATTTTAAGAGACCTACCCGGAGACATGATTGATGAAATCTTGTCTAGAGTCGGTCAGAGTTCTTCGGCACAACTATTTAAGGCGAGATCAGTTTGTAAGACATTCGAAGAACTTTCCAAGAATGCCTTGGTTTATAAAAGGCTTTCGTTCGAAAGATGGGGGATATCACATTGGGAAATCCATAAGTTACGATGTGTTTACTTTGACGCATATATTGCGGGGAACCCAAATGCTATTTTACGCAATGGGTTAAGAAATTATTTTGACTCAATATATCCGAATATTGGACTTCGTGATTTAGAAAAAGCGGCTAACATGCAACATAAAGAAGCATGTTATGCTTACGGATTAGTAATGTTCGCTTCTCACCAAAGTGAGAACAAGAACATCGGGCTACAACTATTAAACAAAACGTTTCCACAAGTGACGGAGTCGGTAATTGAGGTAAGAAATGAGGTTTTTAGATTGTTACGGGACTGTTGGACATTACGTAACCCTCGTCCCTTTGACGACGTTACAACACGCTGTCTTATCAACGGCCATAACGGTTATGTTCCACAAGACCAAGGATGGGAAGTAATCCTAGTAAAACCAGAATGCATGACTTGTTTCTGGACGTATGAATTACGTGTCTTTATTGCCTTTGCTGAACGACTTGTGTACTAGCTAGAATTATCTTCACAGCTATCTTGTATCAAATTTATTGTGTGCTATATTTCATGCTATATGTAAAATAAGCGGTATTGTAAGTTTGTAAAATATTGTGTAAAAGTTTGAACGCGAAATATTACTATAATCAGTTTTTCATATAGAATTGTAGTAGTTGAATTGTATATTAGCTACTAAGTATGAACTTAACGGGTAGGTACTACCCGAATTTAAACTTATAAAACGCTAATATGAAGAAAAAGCTTTTATAAATGAGTTCATATTATGCTACGAGATACTATTGACTACTCTTAATATTCTTTATGATTAACTTGTTCCAGTTGACTATTTTGAAGGAAATGGCACCAACTACTCGACACACCGTGAATATGAGTGAAGAGGAATTCCGTAATTTTCTAGCTTCAAACATAGCCGCAGTACAGGCTGCACTACATACCAACAATAACCTTGGATCTAGCAGTACAGGAAATCGTGTAGGATGCACCCACAAAGAATTCACTGCCTGCAAACCTTTGGAATTTGATGGAACCGAAGGACCGATCAAATTGAAACGGTGGACCGAGAAGGTCGAATCGGTGTTTGCCATAAGTAAGTGTAATGAAGAGGACAAAGTGAAGTACGCTACGCATACCTTCACAGGTTCTGCGTTAATATGGTGAAATACCTATCTAGAGCAAAAGGACAAGATGATGCATACGCACTACCGTGGTCAGCATTCAAGCACTTGATGAACGAGAAGTACCGTCCCAGAACCGAGGTCAATAAGCTCAAGACAGAACTTAGAGGGTTACGAACCCAAGGATTTGATATTACCACGTACGAAAGACGATTCACAGAATTGTGCCTATTGTGTCCGGGAGCGTTCGAAGATGAGGAAGAGAAGATCGACGCGTTTGTGAAAGGATTACCGGAAAGAATCCAAGAAGATATAAGTTCACACGAGCCCGCCTCCATATAACAGGCATGTAGAATGGCTCACAAACTAGTGAACCAGATTGAGGAAATAATTAAAGAACAGACGGGTGAAGAGGCCAATATGAAGCAAGTCAAAAGAAAGTGGGAGGAAAACGGTGATAAGAATCACCAATACAACAACAACAGCAATTACAATAATAATCGCAACAATTATCCCAACAATCGCAACATCAATCGCAACGACAACAAACGGCCCAACAACAACAACAACAACAACAACAGCAACTACAACAATCATCCCAACAACAATAACAACCGTAACAACAACTGTAGTGACCCGAACTTTTCCATGTTTATATATATTAATTGAGATTTATATTTACATGATTAAATGTTTCCAACATGTTAAGCAATCAAACTTGTTGAGACTTGATTAATTGAAATATGTTTCATATAGACAATTGACCACCTAAGTTGACCGGTGATTCACGAACGTTAAAACTTGTAAAAACTATATGATGACATATATATGGATATATATATATATAGTTAACATGATACTATGATAAGTAAACATATCATTAAGTATATTAACAATGAACTACATATGTAAAAACAAGACTACTAACTTAATGATTTTTAAACGAGACATATATGTAACGATTATCGTTGTAAAGACATTTAATGTATATATATCATATTAAGAGATATTCATACATTATAATATCATGATAATATAATAATTTAAAATCTCATTTGATATTATAAACATTGGGTTAACAACATTTAACAAGATCGTTAACCTAAAGGTTTCAAAACAACACTTACATGTAACGACTAACGATGACTTAACGACTCAGTTAAAATGTATATACATGTAGTGTTTTAATATGTATTTATTCACTTTTGAAAGACTTCAATACACTTATCAAAATACTTCTACTTAACAAAAATGCTTACAATTACATCCTCGTTCAGTTTCATCAACAATTCTACTCGTATGCACCCGTATTCGTACTCGTACAATACACAGCTTTTAGATGTATGTACTATTGGTATATACACTCCAATCATCAGCTCTTAGCAGCCCATGTGAGTCACCTAACACATGTGGGAACCATCATTTGGCAACTAGCATGAAATATCTCATAAAATTACAAAAATATGAGTAATCGTTCATGACTTATTTACATGAAAACAAAATTACATATCCTTTATATTTAATCCATACACCAACGACCAAAAACACCTACAAACACTTTAATTCTTCAATTTTCTTCATCTAATTGATCTTTCTCAAGTTCTATCTTCAAGTTCTAAGTGTTCTTCAAATATTCTACAAGTTCTAGTTACATAAAATCAAGAAATACTTTCAAGTTTGCTAGCTCACTTCCAATCTTGTAAGGTGATCATCCAACCTCAAGAAATCTTTGTTTCTTACAGTAGGTTATCATTCTAATACACGGTAATAATCATATTCAAACTTTGGTTCAATTTCTATAACTATAACTATCTTATTTCAAGTGATGATCTTACTTGAACTTGTTTTCGTGTCATGATTCTGCTTCAAGAACTTCGAGCCATCCAAGGATCCGTTGAAGCTAGATCCATTTTTCTCTTTTCCAGTAGGTTTATCCAAGGAACTTAAGGTAGTAATGATGTTCATAACATCATTCGATTCATACATATAAAGCTATCTTATTCGAAGGTTTAAACTTGTAATCACTAGAACATAGTTTAGTTAATTCTAAACTTGTTCGCAAACAAAAGTTAATCCTTCTAACTTGACTTTTAAAATCAACTAAACACATGTTCTATATCTATATGATATGCTAACTTAATGATTTAAAACCTGGAAACACGAAAACACCGTAAAACCGGATTTAAGCCGTCGTAGTAACACCGCGGGCTGTTTTGGGTTAGTTAATTAAAAACTATGATAAACTTTGATTTAAAAGTTGTTATTCTGAGAAAATGATTTTTATTATGAACATGAAACTATATCCAAAAATTATAGTTAGACTCAAAGTGGAAGTATGTTTTCTAAAATGGTCATCTAGACGTCGTTCTTTCGACTGAAATGACTACCTTTACAAAAACGACTTGTAACTTATTTTTCTGACTATAAACCTATACTTTTTCTGTTTAGATTCATAAAATAGAGTTCAATATGAAACCATAGCAATTTGATTCACTCAAAACGGATTTAAAATGAAGAAGTTATGGGTAAAACAAGATTGGATAATTTTTCTCATTTTAGTTACGTGAAAATTGGTAACAAATCTATTCCAACCATAACTTAATCAACTTGTATTGTATATTATGTAATCTTGAGATACCATAGACACGTATACAATGTTTCGACCTATCATGTCGACACATCTATATATATTTCGGAACAACCATAGACACTCTATATGTGAATGTTGGAGTTAGCTATACAGGGTTGAGGTTGATTCCAAAATATATATAGTTTGAGTTGTGATCAATACTGAGATACGTATACACTGGGTCGTGGATTGATTCAAGATAATATTTATCGATTTATTTCTGTACATATAACTGTGGACAACTAGTTGTAGGTTACTAACGAGGACAGCTGACTTAATAAACTTAAAACATCAAAATATATTAAAAGTGTTGTAAATATATTTTGAACATACTTTGATATATATGTATATATTGTTATAGGTTCGTGAATCAACCAGTGGCCAAGTCTTACTTCCCGACGAAGTAAAAATCTGTGAAAGTGAGTTATAGTCCCACTTTTAAAATCTAATATTTTTGGGATGAGAATACATGCAGGTTTTATAAATGATTTACAAAATAGACACAAGTACGTGAAACTATATTCTATGGTTGAATTATCGAAATCGAATATGCCCCTTTTTATTAAGTCTGGTAATCTAAGAATTAGGGAACAGACACCCTAATTTGTAGTGACCCGAACTTTTCCATGTTTATATATATTAATTGAAATTGATATTTACATGATTTAATGTTTCCAACATGTTAAGCAATCAAACTTGTTAAGACTTGATTAATTGAAATATGTTTCATATAGACAATTGACCACCCAAGTTGACTGGTGATTCACGAACGTTAAAACTTGTAAAAACTATACGATGACATATATATGGTTATATATATAGTTAACATGATTTTATTATAAGTATGTATCTCATTAGGTATTTTAACAATGAGTTATATACATAAAAATGAGACTATTAATTTAAGAAACTCGAAAACGATATATATAACGATTATCGTTATAACAACGTCTTACTAGGTACATATGAATCATATTAATATATTGATACACTTGGTTAATTATGTTAAATGATAAGTAAATATATTATTAAGTGTATTAACAATGAAATACATATGTAAAAATAAGACTAATAACTTAATGATTTCGAAACGAGACATATATGTAACGATTATCGTTGTAACGACATTTAACTGTATATATATCATACTAAGATATATTATATGTCATAATATCATGATAATATAACAATTTAACATCTCATTTGTTATAATAAATAATGGGTTAACAACATTCAACAAGATCGTTAACCTAAAGGTTTCAAAACAACATTTACATGTAACAACTAACGATGACTTAACGACTCAGTTAAAATGTATATACATGTAGTGTTTTAATATGTATTTATACACTTTTGAAAGACTTCAATACACTTATCAAAATACTTCTACTTAACAAAAATGCTTATAATTACATCCTCGTTCAGTTTCATCAACAATTCTACTCGTATGCACCCGTATTCGTACTCGTACAATACACAGCTTTTAGATGTATGCACTATTGGTATATACACTCCAATGATCAGCTCTTAGCAGCCCATGTGAGTCACCTAACACATGTGGGAACCATCATTTGGCAACTAGCATGAAATATCTCATAAAATTACAAAAATATGAGTAATCATTCATGACTTATTTACATGAAAACAAAATTACATATCCTTTATATCTAATCCATACACCAACGACCAAAAACACTTACAAACACTTTCATTCTTCAATTTTCTTCATCTAATTGATCTCTCTCAAGTTCTATCTTCAAGTTCTAAGTGTTCTTCATATATTCTACAAGTTCTAGTTACATAAAATCAAGAATACTTTCAAGTTTGCTAGCTCACTTCCAATCTTGTAAGGTGATCATCCAACCTCAAGAAATCTTTGTTTCTTACAGTAGGTTATCATTATAATACAAGGTAATATCCATATTCAAACTTTGGTTCAATTTCTATAACTATAACAATCTTATTTCAAGTGATGATCTTACTTGAACTTGTTTTCGTGTCATGATTCTGCTTCAAGAACTTCGAGCCATCCAAGGATCCGTTGAAGCTAGATCCATTTTTCTATTTTCCAGTAGGTTTATCCAAGGAACTTAGGTAGTAATGATGTTCATAACATCATTCGATTCATACATATAAAGCTATCTTATTCGAAGGTTTAAACTTGTAATCACTAGAACATAGTTTAGTTAATTCTAAACTTGTTCGCAAACAAAAGTTAATCCTTCTAACTTGACTTTTAAAATCAACTAAACACATGTTCTATATCTATATTATATGCTAACTTAATGATTTAAAACCTGGAAACACGAAAAACACCGTAAAACCGGATTTACACCGTCGTAGTAACACCGCGGGCTGTTTTGGGTTAGTTAATTAAAAACTATGATAAACTTTGATTTAAAAGTTTTTATTCTGAGAAAATGATTTTTATTATGAACATGAAACTATATCCAAAAATTATGGTTAAACTCAAAGTGGAAGTATGTTTTCTAAAATGGTCATCTAGACGTCGTTCTTTCGACTGAAATGACTACCTTTACAAAAACCACTTGTAACTTATTTTTCCGACTATAAACCTATACTTTTTCTGTATAGATTCATAAAATAGAGTTCAATATGAAACCATAGCAATTTGATTCACTCAAAACGGATTTAAAATGAAGAAGTTATGGGTAAAACAAGATTGGATAATTTTTCTCATTTTAGCTACGTGAAAATTGGTAACAAATCTATTCCAACCATAACTTAATCAACTTGTATTGTATATTATGTAATCTTGAGATACCATAGACACGTATACAATGTTTCAACATATCATGTCGACACATCTATATATATTTCGGAACAACCATAGACACTCTATATGTGAATGTTGGAGTTAGCTATACAGGGTTGAGGTTGATTCCAAAATATATATAGTTTGAGTTGTGATCAATACTGAGATACGTATACACTGGGTCGTGGATTGATTCAAGATAATATTTATTGATTTATTTCTGTACATCTAACTGTGGACAACTAGTTGTAGGTTACTAACGAGGACAGCTGACTTAATAAACTTAAAACATCAAAATATATTAAAAGTGTTGTAAATATATTTTGAACATACTTTGATATATATGTATATATTGTTATAGGTTCGTGAATCAACCAGTGGCCAAGTCTTACTTCCCGACGAAGTAAAAATCTGTGAAAGTGAGTTATAGTCCCACTTTTAAAATCTAATATTTTTGGGATGAGAATACATGCAGGTTTTTATAAATGTTTTACAAAATAGACACAAGTACGTGTGTGAAGACCCGTCCTAATCCATCCGGACGAAGTCCATATCGATTATAAACGATTCACAACAGTTGATTACATCGCGAGGTACTTGACCTCTATATGATACATTTTACAAACATTGCATTCGTTTTTGAAAAGACAAACTTTCATTACATCGAAAGTTGACAGTCATGCATACCATTTCATAATATATCCAACTATAATTGACTTGATAATAATCTTGATGAACTCAACGACTCGAATGCAACGTCTTTTGAAATATGCCATGAATGACTCCAAGTAATATCTATAAAATGAGCAAATACACAGCGGAAGATTTCTTTCGTACCTGAGAATAAACATGCTTTAAAGTGTCAACCAAAAGGTTGGTGAGTTCATTAGTTTAACTTAAACAATCGTTTCCATCATTTTAATAGACCACAAGATTTCAGATTTCCATTTCTCATAAACATACGTCCCATGCATAGAGACAAAAATATCATTCATATGGATTGAACACCTGGTAACCGACATTAACAATATGCATATATAAGAATATCCCCATCATTCCGGGATCCTCCTTCGGACATGATATAAATTTCGAAGTACTAAAACATCCGGTACTTTGGATGGGGCTTGTTGGGCCCGATAGATCTATCTTTAGGATTCGCGTCAATTAGGGTGTCTGTTCCCTAATTCTTAGATTACCAGACTTAATAAAAAGGGGCATATTCGACTTCGATAATCCAACCATAGAATGTAGTTTCACGTACTTGTGTCAATTTCGTAAAACAGTTATAAAAGTTGCGCATGTATTCTCAGCCCAAAAATATAAAGGGTAAAAAGACAAATGAAACTCACGATACTGTATTTTGTAGTAAAAATACATATGACGTCATTGAACAATGCAGGGTTGGCCTCGGATTCACGAACCTATATCAATTGTGTATATATTAATACGTATAATGTAAGTTACAAAATTTTATTTATTAATATGTATTATTTATATATTATAGTTTTGTAGAATTTATTCTAACCTTTATTTTAAAACGTATACTTATATTATATTTTAAGTTATATTTTATATATATATATCTATTTTATGTATATATATCTATAATGATTTACGTTTATATAAATAGTGACATTAATATATTTATATACATATATTTGTGGTTAGTATTGTATTTATGAAATTTTATTAGTTTGTTATGTGAATTATTAATACAATCCTAGTATATACCATAAGTATATATATAGTGTACAAAAGATTTATTTGTTAAAATAATAATTTAGATAATAATGATTTACTAATAATAATAATAATTTTATTAATAATGATAATACTAATAGCAAAAAAAATGAAAATGATAACTGTTAATGATACTAATAATAATAACTCTAAAATAATATTAATACTAATACCATACTTATGTTAATAATAAGGGTTCTAATATTTATAAAATGATAAATGATAATCATAATAATACTAGTAAATATTAATGATGATACTGATAAATATGATATTATTAATTGTAAATGTACTGATGATACTATTATTTATAAACCGGTACAAATTCTAATATTGATGATAATAATATATTTTTATTTCCTTCATAATAATAATAATGATAATCATAATCATAATCCTAATGATGATAAAATACTAAAATGATAAGTTTATTACTAATAATAATATTATTAATACCTATCATAATAATAATAGTAATGTCTATAATACTTTCAAATATGATAACAAGTATGATACTAATAATAACAATAACAATAACAATCAAAACAATCACAATAATAATAATAATACTAATAATAATTAATATATAATAACAATAATAAAATTAGAAAAGAAAACTACCTCACATGAAAAGAGTTTCAAAAAAAAAAAAAAACTACCGTCCTCTGGACTCGATCTCGTGACCACATGCTCACACGCAAACACTCTCGACCATCCCACCAATTCTGATTCTCTGTACTAATATCAAATTTAAATTTTATATATAAACTGTTTTTCTTCTATTCCTCTTCTTCTCCACAAGTCTCATGGATTCAACAAAACATCAATAACCAAAAAAAAATAAAAAATCGGGGTTCCCTTTAAAGCTTCAAAACATTACAGAAAAAAAAATAATTTGGGTTCTAAAATAAAAAAAAAATACTAAAGGCCTACTGCAGCGTCGGTTCTTGGAACAAAACAAAAAAAAAATTGATTTCGTAATAGATAACATTATAGATAATGTTTATAACACGAAATAGTTTTCTAAACATGTATAAAAACTACTGGAATCGTCAATTTGATCAGAAACATATACACGAACGCGAATTTGTCTCAAGAACAATTGTTGACTTTTTTTAAACTAAACTTTGACTTCAAAATTCAAGATCGATATAAAGATTTGAGAGTTGAGATTTTGCAGATAGATTCAAAGAAAGATTTCTAACCTTTCTGCATTTTTAGATTTTGAAACTTTATTCGAAATTGAATTAAGAGAAAAAAAAAAATTGGAGCGTGCAGAGAAGAAGAAAAAAAAAATATCGCTGTGTTCTTTAATCCCATTGGATTTCCTTTTTATTTGATTTGCAATTATACATAATCATGTTGTAATAATAGAGATCGGTTGATAAAAAATGGAGAAAATGTCAACACAGGTTCACGAGTTGGGAGCAGGAAAGAAATAAAAAAAATAATAATAATAGAGATAAAGGATACAGAGGTCACGCGTATAATATAGATCCCTACTGTTTTTTTTAATTAATAATAATAATATATAATAACAATACTATTAATATCTAATAATATTAATAAAATTAATAATAATGATAAATATAATAATAATGATAATAATAATTGTAAAAATGATAATAATAATAATAATAATAATACCATACTAATTATGATAATATTAATATTTTATCGATAATAATAATATTAGTAATAATAATCTAATTTATACATCCAATTTCATCTTTATATGATATAAAGTGATATTATGAATACAAATATTGATATTTGACGATACAAATAACATTACTACAACAACTATATTTGTATTTAAATTTAATTTATTAATATCATCTATTATTATGTAATATTTAATAATTATGTAATATGTATTGTAACATATACTGAATATTATATATTTATGCATTTTAATATAAATATATTATAATATTTATTTACATACTAATTATATTATACTTATGTATGTAATTATGAAAAATATAAATGTTTTATATATGTAAGTATTATATATATTTATTAAAATAGTACATTATTTCATCATAGATATATTATAAATTTCTACATATACATAATATAATAATTATGTATAAAATCATATATATATATATAGTTATATTTATGTATATATGTATACTACCATATATATAAAATCATGTTTTAAATGTTGAGTAGATGATTAATTATGTATATTAAACAATTAACTACAAAGTATAACATTGTACATTTAATATTTTGATAACGTTGGTAAAATATGTTTGAATCATTTATATACAATATACTATATATATTCAAAATGAAAATCTTTAGTTATTAAATGTTATCTTTTATAATAACAAAATTACTTAATAGTTCATTAATACTAATATAATTAGTTTTATATATAATTATTTATATTTACATTCTTAGTTACAATTAAAGGTTCGTGAATCGTCGGAAATAGTTAAAGGTCAAATGTTATCATGAAATAGTTCAAACATAATGAGACTCGGTTTAATAGACTTTGCTTATCGAGTCGAATCATATAAGATTATGTTTAAATTTGGTCGGAAATTCCCGGGTCATCACAGTACCTACCCGTTAAAGAAATTTCGTCCCGAAATTTGAGTGAGGTCGTCATAGCTAACAATAAATATGTTTTCCTGACGAATATGAGTTGATAACTTGAGTTTTATCATCATTGAGTAATATTGATAAAAATAATTCGATTATTCGAAGAGTGCGAATGAAGCTATTCACAAAAGGATGAAATGAGAAACAAAGATTTGTTTTTAACTTTTGACGTAGTCAGGTTTGAATTTAGAAAATAAGGCGCGTCTTAACTTTTGACATTGCCTTGGTTGAATTCCGGAATTTAAGGGATTTAAAGAAAATCTTGAAGATCTATAAAATCTGATTCTTCGGGATTTATGGAAATTAAGATCTCTTTAATTAAATACGGTGATCTGCCCCGATTACTACGTCTGATATTTCCAGTATAAATTAAGCTCTTCCTTTCCATTATTCTCACCATTCTTATATTTTCTTTCTTAGTTCATACATCCAAAAGATTCTGAAAATGATTAATCCAGTTCTGATCCTTGTCCTCATCCTTACTATCGCAACAATCATTCTCCTTTTCCAACTTCCACCAGAGGAATCTGCTTTCTTCTACTTCGCCCTCGGGATTATAATGTTTTTAATTCTCCCGTGTCTTTATGTTGCGATAAACATTGATATACACGGTTTGTAATTTATGTGTTGTTATCGGACTTTATATTCTCCCTTATATTTCAAAGCTCTATGCTTTTGTTTTCTCTTCCCGACTTCAAGTCAAGCGAATAATGGTCCAGAATTTATAGATATAGAGTTTCGAATGATTATAATGTTCTAAGCATGAAGGAACGTGATAGCACGATTTGATTTTCAAATTTATCAACATCACGGAAGATAGAACCATCAAGAATACATTTTCTTGATTTGTTACGGAGTTAAGTAGGATGAAAGAGTTATGTAACATGGCACATGATGACGTTATGATCTGTGAATCATCACGTTTCATTTAGAAACTCAGCATGACTTACTGTAATATAATCACGTTGATCAAGTGTCATTATATTATACTAACTCATGCATCAGTTCCCATCATTACTACAATAACATTCATATTTTAAGCTTGAAAATTTACAGAATATAGAAACTAACAGTTTCTATATGATGTAATACTGATAGCACGAAAAGATTAATGATTTCAGATAAGAATAGTTATAAAAATATCTCCAGAAATATGGAGGATATTTATAATGAAAGGTACGATAATATCTCAGAATATCTAAGATCAGAGGATGATAGAAACTATTGTCTGCAAGGGTTTAGAGTAAGGAGCAAGTTATTCACTATAGACTTTAGCAGACATTGAATTATTTGGATTCTTTGAAGTCAAACTTATTCTTTGTGATTTATCCACGGCTTTCTTCATAGTTTCGCATAATCTGCTTTTCAGTACTATATTTTCTATTGAATGTTTCCAATATATTGATACACAGGAAGCACGAAGAGGTATATAATTTCGGACGAGAATATTTATGAAAATATCCTCAGAAATATCAAAGATATTGATGATGATATTTTGGAATTTCTAAGTTCGACGGTTGATGGAGAAAGATTTTCCGCAAGATTTTAACATGACTTCGGAGCAAGATATTCTCTAAAGATTTCAACGGATCCAGAATTACCTGAATCCTTTGAATATAGGATTTGGTCCTTGTATTTGTACTTGGTCTCCTTCATGGGTAACTCAATCTGTTTTTCAATACCCAATTTTCTATCGAGCGTTCCTAACACTCCTTTCTTTATCATCAAACTTTTGTCCGTTTAGACCATCTACCATTTTTCTGTTTCCTCTGCATTTAATGCTATGATATCTGAATCATCGGTTATTAATCCGAGGTGGTTTCAGGAGAATTGTGTTTTTAGATGATTAAACGCTGATGGTAATATGATGGAATATGAAAGGTTACCTGGTAACAATAAAAGAGCACGCGTATATATAAACGTTATAATAAGGTTGTTTCGTACGAAAAGTCGAAGTTGACTTGTTGGAGCTGTGACAAAATTGGCTAATTTTGAAAAGGGATCGAAAAGTTGTTTTTGTTAATAAATGCCAAAGGATCTGACGCGGCTACGTGTTGAACTTTTACTCAATTTCCGAGAGTTTCTCAGGTGCATAACTATATGCATAAATCTTTCCTTCCGTAGATGAAGTGCGGTTGATTCATCCTATCGATTGAGGTGTTTTCAAGAATCATGAAAGGTTTGAACGCAGAATGTAATCGTGAAGATACAAATGAGGTTTAAGACAAAATCAAGTGGCAAACTTGAAGAATTGTTTAGTTTCATATGTTATATTCAATATTTTAATTCATTTTAATTGTCCAATGTTATTAGTCCACAGTCGATAGTCCACAGTTGACAGTGCAATCATTCATATATAGTTTAATATATAATATTTGAATTAATTAATACGTATCGTGACCCGTGTACATGTCTTAGACTCGATCACAACTCAAAGTATATATATTATTATAGAATCAACCTCAACCCTGTATAGAGAACTCGATCATTACTGCATATAGAGTGTCTATGGTGATTCCAAATAATATATATAGATGTGTCGATATGATATGTCAAAACCTTGTATACGTGTCCCGATATTTAAAGTGCGTAAAATAAATAACAGAAATTAAATGACGATAAATAAAGTGCGTAAAGTAAATAACAGAAATTAAATGACAATAAATAAAATTGCGAGAATATAAATTGCGATAAAATAAATTGCGATAAATAAATTGCGATAAATAAAATGTAATACGGAATTAACAGTTAGCTAGGAACAGTTAGCTAGGATTTTGTTAGCGTGGTTTCTTAATAAAATTTAATATTGTTAATTAGTCTGTTTCTAATCAATTTTTATTGTGTCCATTATTTCTTCATTATGCCACTTGTTGGATTCTGATAGGTCAAAATTCAAATATGAAATTGAATTTGAATGAAAATAGTTATTCTTTGGTGAATGGATAAGTATCCCGGTGGTTGTAAATAGGATAGTGAATAACTGTTGAATCAGATTCGAAGAATATACAGTGTAACTTATAATGTGAAATTTAAATATTCCTCGGGTATTACCTACCCGTTAAAATATTTTTATTATTAACAGTTTGTACAAAAGAATTTTTAATTACAATCTTTATGAAAACATATATACATATATATTTTCTTCAAATGTAATCATGAATTTAATGAGTTAACATGATATTAAACTCATTTAGTTTTCAGTTGGAACTAGAATAAATAATCTCTAAAACATTAGAGATTACATAATCACCATGTCGAACGAAGATAACTGATGTAGAATGTCATGTAGAATGATGATTATACTCGAGGTATAGATTGAGATGTTGAGGCATGTGATATTGAAATTTGGGTTGTTGGTGGTACTGTTGGTGCCGGTGATTTGGATAAAGCTGGTACGTTTTGCACCATATTTTCCAAGACTACAACTTATGCGCGAAGTTCGTTAACTTCTTCTATTACACCGGGATGATTGTCGATTCGGACGAGCGGATGAATGAGGTTTAGAATCTGAGATAGTATATGATCGTGATGAGATACTTTGGAAATGAGAGAGAAAATGGTGTCTCGAACAGGTTCGCCGGTAAACGTTTTAGGTTCATTGTCAAGAGGTGAATTTGGTTAGTGGAAATGATCGCCTTCTTCGCGTTTCCATTGATTAAGTCGACTACGAACCCATCTCCAATTCATTCAGAATAGATGATGGCTAATTGATCGATTCATTCCGGTTACTCTGCTTTCAGAGCTCGAGTGGAAATCCATATCGAAATAGCTGTCGGAATAACTATCGAAATAGCTATCGAAATCTGATGGACTCGAACTGGTTGAGGGATTCATCTCGTACGATCAGATGAAGGATTTTCGATAAGAAATATATTATAGGATGTAGATTAGTACCCTGCAATACATAATTTACATATGCATATATAATACTAAAATCCCATAAGCTACGGAGGAATCTACGGAAGCTGTCAGGCAAAGGTAACAATAACAGATACGCTAAGATATGAATTTAACTATACACTGTCTATGCAATAAAGGCAGTAAGACGTGTCTTAGACTTTAAGGATGATAAGCAAATAATTTTTCGATACTAAATGATAAGCAAAACTTTTGACATGCAAACACGGTCGAAGTCCAGACTCATTAATGCATACTAACGACTATCAGTTAGACTCACTAATGCAAGACCTGGTTTGCTAAGACCACCGCTCTGATACCAAATGTGAAGACCCGTCCTAATCCATCCGGACGAAGTCCATATCGATTATAAACGATTCACAACAGTTGATTACATCGCGAGGTACTTGACCTCTATATGATACATTTTACAAACATTGCATTCGTTTTTGAAAAGACAAACTTTCATTACATCGAAAGTTGACAGGCATGCATGCCATTTCATAATATATCCAACTATAATTGACTTGATAATAATCTTGATGAACTCGACGACTCGAATGCAACGTCTTTTGAAATATGCCATGAATGACTCCAAGTAATATCTATAAAATGAGCAAATACACAGCGGAAGATTTCTTTCGTACCTGAGAATAAACATGCTTTAAAGTGTCAACCAAAAGGTTGGTGAGTTCATTAGTTTAACTTAAACAATCGTTTCCATCATTTTAATAGACCACAAGATTTCAGATTTCCATTTCTCATAAACATACGTCCCATGCATAGAGACAAAAATATCATTCATATGGATTGAACACCTGGTAACCGACATTAACAATATGCATATATAAGAATATCCCCATCATTCCGGGATCCTCCTTCAGACATGATATAAATTTCGAAGTACTAAAACATCCGGTACTTTGGATGGGGCTTGTTGGGCCCGATAGATCTATCTTTAGGATTCGCGTCAATTAGGGTGTCTGTTCCCTAATTCTTAGATTACCAGACTTAATAAAAAGGGGCATATTCGACTTCGATAATCCAACCATAGAATGTAGTTTCACGTACTTGTGTCAATTTCGTAAAACAGTTATAAAAGTTGCGCATGTATTCTCAGCCCAAAAATATAAAGGGTAAAAAGACAAATGAAACTCACGATACTGTATTTTGTAGTAAAAATACATATGACGTCATTGAACAATGCAGGGTTGGCCTCGGATTCACGAACCTATATCAATTGTGTATATATTAATACGTATAATGTAAGTTACAAAATTTTATTTATTAATATGTATTATTTATATATTATAGTTTTGTAGAATTTATTCTAACCTTTATTTTAAAACGTATACTTATATTATATTTTAAGTTATATTTTATATATATATCTATTTTATGTATATATATCTATAATGATTTACGTTTATATAAATAGTGACATTAATATATTTATATACATATATTTGTGGTTAGTATTGTATTTATGAAATTTTATTAGTTTGTTATGTGAATTATTAATACAATCCTAGTATATACCATAAGTATATATATAGTGTACAAAAGATTTATTTGTTAAAATAATAATTTAGATAATAATGATTTACTAATAATAATAATAATTTTATTAATAATGATAATACTAATAGCAAAAAAAATGAAAATGATAACTGTTAATGATACTAATAATAATAACTCTAAAATAATATTAATACTAATACCATACTTATGTTAATAATAAGGGTTCTAATATTTATAAAATGATAAATGATAATCATAATAATACTAGTAAATATTAATGATGATACTGATAAATATGATATTATTAATTGTAAATGTACTGATGACACTATTATTTATAAACCGGTACAAATTCTAATATTGATGATAATAATATATTTTTATTTCCTTCATAATAATAATAATGATAATCATAATCATAATCCTAATGATGATAAAATACTAAAATGATAAGTTTATTACTAATAATAATATTATTAATACCTATCATAATAATAATAGTAATGTCTATAATACTTTCAAATATGATAACAAGTATGATACTAATAATAACAATAACAATAACAATCAAAACAATCACAATAATAATAATAATACTAATAATAATTAATATATAATAACAATAACAAAATTAGAAAAGAAAACTACCTCACATGAAAAGAGTTTCAAAAAAAAAAAAAAACTACCGTCCTCTGGACTCGATCTCGTGACAACATACTCACACGCAAACACTCTCGACCATCCCACCAATTCTGATTCTCTGTACTAATATCGAATTTAAATTTTATATATAAACTGTTTTTCTTCTATTCCTCTTCTTCTCCACAAGTCTCATGGATTCAACAAAACATCAATAACCAAAAAAAAAAAAAAAAATCGGGGTTCCCTTTAAAGCTTCAAAACATTACAGAAAAAATAATAATTTGGGTTCTAAAATAAAAAAAAAATACTAAAGGCCTACTGCAGCGTCGGTTCTTGGAACAAAACAAAAAAAAATTGATTTCGTAATAGATAACATTATAGATAATGTTTATAACACGAAATAGTTTTCTAAACATGTATAAAAACTACTGGAATCGTCAATTTGATCAGAAACATATACACGAACGCGAATTTGTCTCAAGAACAATTGTTGACTTTTTTTAAACTAAACTTTGACTTCAAAATTCAAGATCGATATAAAGATTTGAGAGTTGAGATTTTGCAGATAGATTCAAAGAAAGATTTCTAACCTTTCTGCATTTTTAGATTTTGAAACTTTATTCGAAATTGAATTAAGAGAAAAAAAAAAGTGGAGCGTGCAGAGAAGAAGAAAAAAAAAATATCGCTGTGTTCTTTAATCCCATTGGATTTCCTTTTTATTTGATTTGCAATTATACATAATCATGTTATAATAATAGAGATCGGTTGATAAAAAATGGAGAAAATGTCAACACAGGTTCACGAGTTGGGAGCAGGAAAGAAACAAAAAAAATAATAATAATAGAGATAAAGGATACAGAGGTCACGCGTATAATATAGATCCCTACTGTTTTTTTTAATTAATAATAATAATATATAATAACAATACTATTAATATCTAATAATATTAATAAAATTAATAATAATGATAAATATAATATTAATGATAATAATAATTGTAAAAATGATAATAATAATAATAATAATAATAATAATACCATACTAATTATGATAATATTAATATTTTATCGATAATAATAATATTAGTAATAATAATCTAATTTATACATCCAATTTCATCTTTATATGATATAAAGTGATATTATGAATACAAATATTGATATTTGACGATACAAATAACATTACTACAACAACTATATTTGTATTTAAATTTAATTTATTAATATCATCTATTATTATGTAATATTTAATAATTATGTAATATGTATTGTAACATATACTGAATATTATATATTTATGCATTTTAATATAAATATATTATAATATTTATTTACATACTAATTATATTATACTTATGTATGTAATTATGAAAAATATAAATGTTTTATATATGTAAGTATTATATATATTTATTAAAATAGTACATTATTTCATCATAGATATATTATAAATTTCTACATATACATAATATAATAATTATGTATAAAATCATATATATATATATAGTTATATTTATGTATATATGTATACTACCATATATATAAAATCATGTTTTAAATGTTGAGTAGATGATTAATTATGTATATTAAACAATTAACTACAAAGTATAACATTGTACATTTAATATTTTGATAACGTTGGTAAAATATGTTTGAATCATTTATATACAATATACTATATATATTCAAAATGAAAATCTTTAGTTATTAAATGTTATCTTTTATAATAACAAAATTACTTAATAGTTCATTAATACTAATATAATTAGTTTTATATATAATTATTTATATTTACATTCTTAGTTACAATTAAAGGTTCGTGAATCGTCGGAAATAGTTAAAGGTCAAATGTTATCATGAAATAGTTCAAACATAATGAGACTCGGTTTAATAGACTTTGCTTATCGAGTCGAATCATATAAGATTATGTTTAAATTTGGTCGGAAATTCCCGGGTCATCACAACGTGAAACTACATTCTATGGTTGAATTATCGAAATCGAATATGCCCCTTTTTATTAAGTCTGGTAATCTAAGAATTAGGGAACAGACACCCTAATTGACGCGAATCCTAAAGATAGATCTATCGGGCCCAACAAGCCCCATCCAAAGTACCGGATGCTTTAGTACTTCGAAATTTATATCATATCCGAAGGGTGTCCCGGAATGATGGGGATATTCATATATATGCATCTTGTTAATGTCGATTACCAGGTGTTCACCATATGAATGATTTTTATCTCTATGTATGGGATGTGTATTGAAATATGAAATCTTGTGGTCTATTATTAGGATTTGATATATATAGGTTAAACCTATAACTCACCAACATTTTTGTTGACGTTTTAAGCATGTTTATTCTCAGGTGATTATTAAGAGCTTCCGCTGTCGCATACTTAAATAAGGACGAGATTTGGAGTCCATGCTTGTATGATATTGTGTAAAAACTGCATTCAAGAAACTTATTTTGTTGTAACATATTTGTATTGTAAACCATTATGTAATGGTCGTGTGTAAACAGGATATTTTAGATTATCATTATTTGATAATCTACGTAAAGCTTTTTAAACCTTTATTGATGAAATAAAGGTTATGGTTTGTTTAAAAATGAATGCAGTCTTTGAAAAACGTCTCATATAGAGGTCAAAACCTCGCAACGAAATCAATTAATATGGAACGTTTTTAATCAATAAGAACGGGACATTTCAGTTGGTATCCGAGCGTTGGTCTTAGAGAACCATAATTTTGCATTAGTGTGTCTTATCGAGTTTGTTAGGATGCATTAGTGAGTCTGGACTTCGACCGTGTTTACTTGAAAAATGATTGCTTAACAAATTTTGTTGGAAACTATATATTTTTAACATGTGAATATTATGTGATATATTAATCTCTTAACGCGTTTGATATTATGTGATAGATGTCTACCTCTAGAACAAGTCCCATTGACTCACCTAATAATAATGAAGAGTCAAATGTAAATTGGAATGATTCGTGGACTGATTCACAAGTTCTCGAAGAGGAACCGGAAGAAGAGTCGGAACCGGAAGAAGAATCAGAACCGGAAGAAGAATCGGAACCGGATGAAGAAATAGAACCGGTGGGGGAAATAATAAAACGGTTAAGTAAAAGAAAATCCTCAACCAGCCGACCAAGGTTAATTATGGTCAATGGTGTTTCCGCCAAGGAAGCAAAATATTGGGAGGAATACCAATTCTCCGATGAATCGGATTCCGACGAGAATTCCGATGATGTTATAGAAATTACCCCAACTGAATTTAAAAAGGCAAAAGAAAATAATAAGGGAAAGGGCATAAAAATAGAGAAATCTAATTCCAACCCCGATGAACTTTATATGTATCGTCAACCCCCGAAGTCCTTAAGTTGTAACAATGACCCGGGAACCTCTAAACCACCAGGTTTTTCTAAACCGTTGTGGAAAATGACAGTTAGTATTAGGGGAACATCATATATCCCTAGAAACTTGGCAAAACGAACCAAAACCGAAGAAGAAGAAACGAGCGAGTCGGAATAAGATAGTTGTATTCGTGTGGTGTAATATATGTAATATAGTGTGCTTATGCTTTATGATATATGTAAAAATTGCTTGTATTAATAAGTATTTTTTTATGAATCTAACTCTTGTCTATTTTACAGTTTAAAAACACAAAATGGATAGACAACCCAATATTTTAAGAGACCTACCCAGAGACATGATTGATGAAATCTTGTCTAGAGTCGGTCAGAATTCCTCGGCACAACTATTTAAGGCGAGATCAGTTTGTAAGACATTCGAAGAATGTTCCAAGAATGTCTTGGTTTATAAGAGACTTTCGTTTGAAAGATGGGGGATATCACATTGGGAAACCCATAAGTTACGATGTGTTTACTTTGATGCATATATTGCGGGGAACCCAAATGCTATTTTACGCAACGGGTTAAGAAATTATTTTGACTCAATATATCTGAATATTGGACTTCGTGATTTAGAAAAAGCGGCTAACATGCAACATAAAGAAGCATGTTATGCTTACAGATTAGTAATGTTCGCTTCTCACCAAAGTGAGAACAAGAACATCGGGCTACAACTATTAAACAAAACGTTTCCACAAGTGACGGAGTCGGTAATTGGGGTAAGAAATGAGGTTTTTAGATTGTTACGGGACTGTTGGACATTACGTAACCCTCGTCCTTTTGACGACGTTACAACACGCTGTCTTATCAACGGCCATAACGGTTATGTTCCACAAGACCAAGGATGGGAAGTAATCCTAGTAAAACCAGAATGCATGACTTGTTTCTGGACGTATGAATTACGTGTCTTTATTGCCTTTGCTGAACGACTTGTGTACTAGCTAGAATTAGCTTCACAACCATCTTGTATCAAATTTATTGTGTGCTATATTTCATGCTATATGTAAAATAAGCGGTATTGTAAGTTTGTAAAATATTGTGTAAAAGTTTATAATCAGTTTTTCATATAGAATTGTAGTAGTTGAATTGTATATTAGCTACTAAGTATGAACTTAACGGGTAGGTACTACCCGAATTTAAACTTATAAAACGATAATATGAATAAAAAGCTTTTATAAATGAGTTCATATTATGCTACGAAATACTATTAACTACTCTTAATATTCTCTATGATTAACTTGTTCTATTTGACTATTTTGAAGGAAATGGCACCGACTACTCGACACACCGTGAATATGAATGAAGAGGAATTCCGTACTTTTCTAGCTTCAAACATAGCCGCAGTACAGGCTGCGCTACATACCAACAATAACCTTGGATCTAGCAGTACAGGAAATCGTGTAGGATGCACCTATAAAGAATTCACTGCCTGCAAACCTTTGGAATTTGATGGAACCGAAGGACCGATCGGATTGAAACGATGGACCGAGAAGGTCGAATCGGTGTTTGCCATAAGTAAGTGTACTGAAGAGGACAAAGTGAAGTACGCTACGCATACCTTCACAGGTTCTGCGTTAACATGGTGGAATACCTATCTAGAGCAAGTGGGACAAGACGATGCGTACGCACTACCGTGGTCAGCATTCAAGCACTTGATGAACTAGAAGTACCGTCCCAGAACCGAGGTCAATAAGCTCAAGACAGAACTTAGAGGGTTACGAACCCAAGGATTTGATATTACCATGTACGAAAGACGATTCACAGAATTGTGCCTATTGTGTCCGGGAGCATTCGAATATGAGGAAGAGAAGATCGACGCGTTTGTGAAAGGATTACCGGAAAGAATCCAAGAAGATATAAGTACACACGAGCCCGCCTCTATACAACAGGCATGTAGAATGGCTCACAAACTAGTGAATCAGATTGAAGAAAGAATTAAAAAACAGACTGCTGAAGAGGCCAATGTGAAGCAAGTCAAAAGAAAGTGGGAGGAAAACGGTGATAAGAATCACCAATACAACAACAACAACAATTACAACAATAATCGCAACAATTATCCCAACAATCGCAACATCAATCGCAACTACAACAAACGGCCCAACAACAACAACAACAACAACAACAACAACAACAACAACTACAACAATCATCCCAACAACAATAATAACCGCAACAACAACAACAATCAGAAGCAGCTATGCCAAAGGTGTGAAAAGTATCACTCGGGGTTCTGCACCAAATTTTGCAACAAGTGTAAAAGAAATGGTCATAGCGCGGTGAAGTGTGAGGTCTACGGACCAGGGGTTAATAGAACGAAAGGAACAAATGGTGTCGGAACGAGTAATGGCGGAGCAAGTAGTGTCGGAGCAAGTTATGCCAATGTAGTTTGTTATAAATATGGAAAACCGGGCCACATTATTAGAAATTGCCCGAACCAGGAGAACACGAATGGACAAGGCCGCGGAAGAGTTTTCAATATTAATGCGGCAGAGGCACAGGAAGACCCGGAGCTTGTTACGGGTACGTTTCTTATTGACAATAAATCTGCTTACGTTTTATTTGATTCGGGTGCGGATAGAAGCTATATGAGTAGAGATTTTTGTGCTAAATTAAGTTGTCCATTGACGCCTTTGGATAGTAAATTTTTACTCGAATTAGCAAATGGTAAATTAATTTCAGCAGATAATATATGTCGGAATCGAGAAATTAAACTGGTTAGCGAAACATTTAAGATTGATTTGATACCAGTAGAGTTAGGGAGTTTTGATGTGATAATCGGTATGGACTGGTTGAAAGAAGTAAAAGCAGAGATCGTCTGTTACAAAAATGCAATTCGCATTATACGAGAAAAAGAAAAACCCTTAATGGTGTACGGAGAAAAGGGCAACACGAAGCTACATCTTATTAGTAATTTGAAGGCATAAAAACTAATAAGAAAAGGTTGCTATGCTGTTCTAGCACACGTCGAGAAAGTACAAACTGAAGAAAAGAGCATCAATGATGTTCCCATTGCAAAAGAATTTCCCGATGTATTTCCGAAAGAATTACCGGGATTACCCCCACATCGATCTGTTGAATTTCAAATAGATCTTGTACCAGGAGCTGCACCAATAGCTCGTGCTCCTTACAGACTCGCACCCAGCAAGATGAAAGAACTGCAAAGCCAATTACAAGAACTTTTAGAGCGTGGTTTCATTCGACCAAGCACATCACCGTGGGGAGCTCCTGTTTTGTTAGTCAAGAAGAAAGATGGTACATTCAGGTTGTGTATCGACTACCGAGAGTTGAACAAACTTACCATCAAGAACCGCTACCCACTACCGAGAATCGACGACTTATTTGATCAACTACAAGGCTCGTCTGTTTATTCAAAGATTGACTTACGTTTCGGGTATCATCAAATGCGGGTGAAAGAAGATGATATTCCAAAGACTGCTTTCAGAACACGTTACGGTCATTACGAGTTTATGGTCATGCCGTTTGGTTTAACTAATGCACCAGCTGTGTTCATGGACCTTATGAACCGAGTGTGTGGACCATACCTTGACAAGTTTATCATTGTTTTCATTGATGACATACTTATTTACTCAAAGAATGACCAAGAACACGGTGAACATTTAAGAAAGGTGTTAGAAGTATTGAGGAAGGAAGAATTGTATGCTAAGTTTTCAAAGTGTGCATTTTGGTTGGAAGAAGTTCAATTCCTCGGTCACATAGTGAACAAAGAAGGTATTAAGGTGGATCCGGCAAAGATAGAAACTGTTGAAAAGTGGGAAACCCCGAAAACTCCGAAACACATACGCCAGTTTTTAGGACTAGCTGGTTACTACAGAAGGTTCATCCAAGATTTTTCCAGAATAGCAAAACCCTTGACTGCATTAACGCATAAAGGGAAGAAATTTGAATGGAATGATGAACAAGAGAAAGCATTTCAGTTATTGAAGAAAAAGCTAACTACGGTACCTATATTGTCATTGCCTGAAGGGAATGATGATTTTGTGATTTATTGTGACGCATCAAAGCAAGGTCTCGGTTGTGTATTAATGCAACAAACGAAGGTGATTGCTTATGCGTCTAGACAATTGAAGATTCACGAACAAAATTATACGACGCATGATTTGGAATTAGGAGCGGTTGTTTTTGCATTAAAGACTTGGAGGCACTACTTATATGGGGTCAAAAGTATTATATATACCGACCACAAAAGTCTTCAACACATATTTAATCAGATACAACTGAATATGAGGCAGCGTAGGTGGATTGAATTGTTGAATGATTACGACTTTGAGATTCGTTACCACCCGGGGAAGGCAAATGTGGTAGCCGATGCCTTGAGCAGGAAGGACAGAGAACCCATTCGAGTAAAATCTTGAATATAATGATTCATAATAACCTTACTACTCAAATAAAGGAGGCGCAACAAGGAGTTTTAAAAAAGGGAAATTTAAAGGATGAAATACCCAAAGGATCGGAGAAGCATCTTAATATTCGAGAAGACGGAACCCGGTATAGGGCTGAAAGGATTTGGGTACCAAAATTTGGAGATATGAGAGAAATGGTACTTAGAGAAGCTCATAAAACCAGATACTCAATACATCCTGGAACGGGGAAGATGTACAAGGATCTCAAGAAACATTTTTGGTGGCCGGGTATGAAAGCCGATGTTGCTAAATACGTAGGAGAATGTTTGACGTGTTCTAAGGTCAAAGCTGAGCATCAGAAACCATCAGGTCTACTTCAACAACCCGGAATCCCGAAATGGAAATGGAAAAACATTACCATGGATTTCATCACTAAATTGCCAAGGACTGCAAGTGGTTTTGATACTATTTGGGTAATAGTTGATCGTCTCACCAAATCAGCACACTTCCTGCCAATAAGAGAAGATGACAAGATGGAGAAGTTAGCCCGACTGTATTTGAAGGAAGTCGTCTCCAGACAAGGAATACCAATCTCTATTATCTCTGATAGGGATGGCAGATTTATTTCAAGATTCTGGTAGACATTACAGCAAGCATTAGGAACTCGTCTAGACATGAGTACTGCCTATCATCCACAAACTGATGGGCAGAGCGAAAGGACGATACAAACGCTTGAAGACATGCTACGAGCATGTGTTATTGATTTCGGAAACAGTTGGGATCGACATCTACCGTTAGCAGAATTTTCCTACAACAACAGCTACCATTCAAGCATTGAGATGTCGCCGTTTGAAGCACTTTATGGTAGAAAGTGCAGGTCTCCGATTTGTTGGAGTGAAGTGGGGGATAGACAGATTACGGGTCCGGAGATTATACAAGAAACTACCGAGAAGATCATCCAAATTCAACAACGGTTGAAAACCGCCCAAATTCGACAAAAGAGCTACGCTGACATTAAAAGAAAAGATATAGAATTTGAAATTGGAGAGATGGTCATGCTTAAAGTTGCACCTTGGAAAGGCATTGTTCGATTTGGTAAACGAGGGAAATTAAATCCAAGGTTTATTGGACCATTCAAGATTATTGATCGTGTCGGACCAGTAGCTTACCGACTTGAGTTACCTCAACAACTCGCGGCTGTACATAACACTTTCCACGTCTCGAATTTGAAGAAATGTTTTGCTAAAGAAGATTTCACTATTCCGTTAGATGAAATCCAAATCAACAAAAAACTTCAATTCATCGAAGAACCCGTCGAAATAATGGATCGTGAGGTTAAAAGACTTAAGCAAAACAAGATACCAATTGTTAAGGTTCGATGGAATGCTCGTAGAGGACCCGAGTTCACCTGGGAGCGTGAAGATTAGATGAAGAAGAAATACCCGCATCTATTTCCAGAAGACTCGTCAACACCTTCAACAGCTTAAAATTTCGGGACGAAATTTATTTAACGGGTAGGTACTGTAGTGACCAGAACTTTTCCATGTTTATATATATTAATTGAAATTGATATTTACATGATTTAATGTTTCCAACATGTTAAGCAATCAAACTTGTTAAGACTTGATTAATTGAAATATGTTTCATATAGACAATTGACCACCCAAGTTGACTGGTGATTCACGAACGTTAAAACTTGTAAAAACTATACGATGACATATATATGGTTATATATATAGTTAACATGATTTTATTATAAGTATGTATCTCATTAGGTATTTTAACAATGAGTTATATACATAAAAATGAGACTATTAATTTAAGAAACTCGAAAACGCTATATATAACGATTATCGTTATAACAACGTCTTACTAGGTACATATGAATCATATTAAGATATTGATACACTTGGTTAATTATGTTAAATGATAAGTAAATATATTATTAAGTGTATTAACAATGAAATACATATGTAAAAATAAGACTAATAACTTAATGATTTCGAAACGAGACATATATGTAACGATTATCGTTGTAACGACATTTAACTGTATATATATCATACTAAGATATATTATATATCATAATATCATGATAATATAACAATTTAACATCTCATTTGTTATAATAAATAATGGGTTAACAACATTCAACAAGATCGTTAACCTAAAGGTTTCAAAACAACATTTACATGTAACGACTAACGATGACTTAACGACTCAGTTAAAATGTATATACATGTAGTGTTTTAATATGTATTTATACACTTTTGAAAGACTTCAATACACTTATCAAAATACTTCTACTTAACAAAAATGCTTACAATTACATCCTCGTTCAGTTTCATCAACAATTCTACTCTTATGCACCCGTATTCGTACTCGTACAATACACAGCTTTTAGATGTATGCACTATTGGTATATACACTTCAATGATCAGCTCTTAGCAGCCCATGTGAGTCACCTAACACATGTGGGAACCATCATTTGGCAACTAGCATGAAATATCTCATAAAATTACAAAAATATGAGTAATCATTCATGACTTATTTACATGAAAACAAAATTACATATCCTTTATATCTAATCCATACACCAACGACCAAAAACAGTTACAAACACTTTCATTCTTCAATTTTCTTCATCTAATTGATCTCTCTCAAGTTCTATCTTCAAGTTCTAAGTGTTCTTCATATATTCTACAAGTTCTAGTTACATAAAATCAAGAATACTTTCAAGTTTGCTAGCTCACTTCCAATCTTGTAAGGTGATCATCCAACCTCAAGAAATCTTTGTTTCTTACAGTAGGTTATCATTATAATACAAGGTAATAATCATATTCAAACTTTGGTTCAATTTCTATAACTATAACAATCTTATTTCAAGTGATGATCTTACTTGAACTTGTTTTCGTGTCATGATTCTGCTTCAAGAACTTCGAGCCATCCAAGGATCCGTTGAAGCTAGATCCATTTTTCTATTTTCCAGTAGGTTTATCCAAGGAACTTAAGGTAGTAATGATGTTCATAACATCATTCGATTCATACATATAAAGCTATCTTATTCGAAGGTTTAAACTTGTAATCACTAGAACATAGTTTAGTTAATTCTAAACTTGTTCGCAAACAAAAGTTAATCCTTCTAACTTGACTTTTAAAATCAACTAAACACATGTTCTATATCTATATTATATGCTAACTTAATGATTTAAAACCTGGAAACACGAAAAACACCGTAAAACCGGATTTACGCCGTCGTAGTAACACCGCGGGCTGTTTTGGGTTAGTTAATTAAAAACTATGATAAACTTTGATTTAAAAGTTGTTATTCTGAGAAAATAATTTTTATTATGAACATGAAACTATATCCAAAAATTATGGTTAAACTCAAAGTGGAAGTATGTTTTCTAAAATGGTCATCTAGACGTCGTTCTTTCGACTGAAATGACTACCTTTACAAAAACGACTTGTAACTTATTTTTCCGACTATAAACCTATACTTTTTCTGTATAGATTCATAAAATAGAGTTCAATATGAAACCATAGTAATTTGATTCACTCAAAACGGATTTAAAATGAAGAAGTTATGGGTAAAACAAGATTGGATAATTTTTCTCATTTTAGCTACGTGAAAATTGGTAACAAATCTATTCCAACCATAACTTAATCAACTTGTATTGTATATTATGTAATCTTGAGATACCATAGACACGTATACAATGTTTCGACCTATCATGTCGACACATCTATATATATTTCGGAACAACCATAGACACTCTATATGTGAATGTTGGAGTTAGCTATACAGGGTTGAGGTTGATTCCAAAATATATATAGTTTGAGTTGTGATCAATACTGAGATACGTATACACTGGGTCATGGATTGATTCAAGATAATATTTATCGATTTATTTCTGTACATCTAACTGTGGACAACTAGTTGTAGGTTAATAACGAGGACAGCTGACTTAATAAACTTAAAACATCAAAATATATTAAAAGTGTTGTAAATATATTTTGAACATACTTTGATATATATGTATATATTGTTATAGGTTCGTGAATCAACCAGTGGCCAAGTCTTACTTCCCGACGAAGTAAAAATCTGTGAAAGTGAGTTATAGTCCCACTTTTAAAATCTAATATTTTTGGGATGAGAATACATGCAGGTTTTATAAATGTTTTACAAAATAGACACAAGTACGTGAAACTACATTCTATGGTTGAATTATCGAAATCGAATATGCCCCTTTTTATTAAGTCTGGTAATCTAAGAATTAGGGAACAGACACCCTAATTGACGCGAATCCTAAAGATAGATCTATCGGGCCCAACAAGCCCCATCCAAAGTACCGGATGCTTTAGTACTTAGAAATTTATATCATATCCGAAGGGTGTCCCGGAATGATGGGGATATTCTTATATATACATCTTGTTAATGTCAGTTACCAGGTGTTCACCATATGAATGACTTTTATCTCTATGTATGGGATGTGTATTGAAATATGAAATCTTGTGGTCTATTATTATGATTTGATATATATAGGTTAAACCTATAACTCACCAACATTTTTGTTGACGTTTTAAGCATGTTTATTCTCAGGTGATTATTAAGAGCTTCCGCTGCCGCATACTTAAATAAGGACGAGATTTGGAGTCCATGTTTGTATGATATTGTGTAAAAACTGCATTCAAGAAACTTATTTTGTTGTAACATATTTGTATTGTAAACCATTATGTAATGGTCGTGTGTAAACAGGATATTTTAGATTATCATTATTTGATAATCTACGTAAAGCTTTTTAAACCTTTATTGATGAAATAAAGGTTATGGTTTGTTTTAAAATGAATGCAGTCTTTGAAAAACGTCTCATATAGAGGTCAAAACCTCGCAACGAAATCAATTAATATGGAACGTTTTTAATCAATAAGAACGGGAGATTTCATAATTGACGCGAATCCTAAAGATAGATCTATTGGGCCTAACAAACCCCATCCAAAGTACCGGATGCTTTAGTACTTCGAAATTTATATCATATCCGAAGGGTGTCCCGGAATGATGGGGATATTCTTATATATGCATCTTGTTAATGTCGGTTACCAGGTGTTCACCATATAAATGATTTTTATCTCTATGTATGGGATGTGTATTGAAATATGAAATCTTGTGGTCTATTATTATGATTTGATATATATAGGTTAAACCTATAACTCACCAACATTTTTATTGACGTTTTAAGCATGTTTATTCTCAGGTGATTATTAAGAGCTTCCGCTGTCGCATACTTAAATAAGGACGATATTTGGAGTCCATGCTTGTATGATATTGTGTAAAAACTGCATTCAAGAAACTTATTTTGTTGTAACATATTTGTATTGTAAACCATTATGTAATGGTCGTGTGTAAACAGGATATTTTAGATTATCATTATTTGATAATCTACGTAAAGCTTTTTAAAACCTTTATCTATGAAATAAAGGTTATGGTTTGTTTTAAAAATGAATGCAGTATTTGAAAATCGTCTCATATAGAGGTCAAAACCTCGCAACGAAATCAATTAATATGGAACGTTTTTAATCAATAAGAACGGGACATTTCAGTTGGTATCCGAGCGTTGGTCCTAGAGAACCAGAATTTTGCATTAGTGTGTCTTATCGAGTTTGTTAGGATGCATTAGTGAGTCTGGACTTCGACCGTGTTTACTTGAAAAATGATTGCTTAACAAATTTTGTTGGAAACTATATATTTTTAACATGTGAATATTATGTGATATATTAATCTCTTAACGCGTTTGATATTATGTGATAGATGTCTACCTCTAGAACAAGTGACTCACCTAATAATAATGAAGAGTCAAATGTAAATTGGAATGATTCGTGGACTGATTCACAAGTTCCCGAAGAGGAACCGGAAGAAGAGTCGGAACCGGAAGAAGAATCGGAACCGGAAGAAGAATCGGAACCGGATGAAGAAATAGAACCGGTGGGGGAAATAATAAAACGGTTAAGTAAAAGAAAATCCTCAACCAACCGACCAAGGTTAATTATGGTCAATGGTGTTTCCGCCAAGGAAGCAAAATATTGGGAGGATTACCAATTCTCCGATGAATCGGATTCCGACGAGAATTCCGATGATGTTATAGAAATTACCCCAACTAAATTTAAAAAGGAAAAAGAAAATAATAAGGGAAAGGGCATAAAAATAGAGAAATCTAATTCCAACCCCGATGAACTTTATATGTATCGTCAACCCCCGAAGTCCTTAAGTTGTAACAATGACCCGGGAACCTCTAAACCACCAGGTTTTTCTAAACCAATGTGGAAAATGACGGCTCGTATTAGGAGAACATCATATATCCCTAGAAACTTGGCAAAACGAACCAAAACCGAAGAAGAAGAAACAAGGTGTCGGAATAAGATAGTTGTATTCGTGTGGTGTAATATATGTAATATATTGTGCTTATGCTTTATGATATATGTAAAAATTGCTTGTATTAATAAGTATTTTTTTTATGAATCTAACTCTTGTCTATTTTACAGTATAAAAACACAAAATGGATAGACAACCCAATATTTTAAGAGACCTACCCAGAGACATGATTGATGAAATTTTGTCTAGAGTCGGTCAGAATTCTTCAGCACAACTATTTAAGGCGAGATCAGTTTGTAAGACATTCGAAGAACGTTCCAAGAATGCCTTGGTTTATAAAAGGCTTTCGTTCGAAAGATGGGGGATATCACATTGGGAAATCCATAAGTTACGATGTGTTTACTTTGACGCATATATTGCGGGGAACCCAAATGCTATTTTACGCAATGGGTTAAGAAATTATTTTGACTCAATATATCCGAATATTGGACTTCGTGATTTAGAAAAAGCGGCTAACATGCAACATAAAGAAGCATGTTATGCTTACGGATTAGTAATGTTCGCTTCCCACCAAAGTGAGAACAAGAACATCGGGCTACAACTATTAAACAAAACGTTCCCACAAGTGACGGAGTCGGTAATTGGGGTAAGAAATGAGGTTTTTAGATTGTTACGGGACTGTTGGACATTACGTAACCCTCGTCCCTTTGACTTACAACACGCCGTCTTATCAACGGCCATAACGGTTATGTTCCACAAGACCAAGGATGGGAAGTAATCCTAGTAAAACCAGAATGCATGACTTGTTTCTGGACGTATGAATTACGTGTCTTTATTGCCTTTGCTGAACGACTTGTGTACTAGCTAGAATTATCTTCACAACCATCTTGTATCAAATTTATTGTGTGCTATATTTCATGTTATATGTAAAATAAGCGGTATTGTAAGTTTGTAAAATATTGTGTAAAAGTTTGAACACGAAATATTATTATAATCAGTTTTTCATATAGAATTGTAGTAGTTGAATTGTATATTAGCTACTAAGTATGAACTTAACGGGTAGGTACTACCCGAATTTAAACTTATAAAACGCTAATATGAAGAAAAAGCTTTTATAAATGAGTTCATATTATGCTACGAAATACTATTAACTACTCTTAATATTCTGTATAATTAACTTGTTCCATTTGACTATTTTGAAGGAAATGGCACCGACTACTCGACACACCGTGAATATGAATGAAGAGGAATTCCGTACTTTTCTAGCTTCAAACATAGCCGTAGTACAGGCTGCGCTACATACCAACAATAACCTTGGATCTAGCAGTACAGGAAATCGTGTAGGATGCACCTACAAAGAATTCACTGCCTGCAAACCTTTGGAATTTGATGGAACCGAAGGACCGATCGGATTGAAACGGTGGACCGAGAAGGTCGAATCGGTGTTTGCCATAAGTAAGTGTACTGAAGAGGACAAAGTGAAGTACGCTACGCATACCTTCACAGGTTCTGCGTTAACATGGTGGAATACCTATCTAGAGCAAGTGGGAAAAGACGATGCGTACGCACTACCGTGGTCAGCATTCAAGCACTTGATGAACGAGAAGTACCGTCCCAGAACCGAGGTCAATAAACTCAAGACAGAACTTAGAGGGTTACGAACCCAAGGATTTGATATTACCACATACGAAAGACGATTCACAGAATTGTGCCTATTGTGTCCGGGAGCATTCGAAGATGAGGAAGAGAAGATCGACGCGTTTATGAAAGGATTACCGGAAAGAATACAAGAAGATATAAGTTCACACGAGCCCGCCTCCATACAATAGGCATGTAGAATGGCTCACAAACTAGTGAACCAGATTGAAGAAAGAATTAAAGAACAGACTGCTGAAGAGGCCAATGTGAAGCAAGTCAAAAGAAAGTGGGAGGAAAACGGTGATAAGAATCACCAATACAACAACAACAGCAATTACAACAATAATCGCAACAATTTTCCCAACAATCGCAACATCAATCGCAACTATAACAAACGGCCCAACAACAACAACAACAACAACAACAACAACAACAACAACAACAACAACAACAACAACAACAACAACAACAACAACAACAACAACAACAATAACAGCAACTACAACAATCATCCCAACAACAATAATAACCGCAACAACAACAACAATCAGAAGCAGCTATGCCAAAGGTGTGAAAAGTATCACTCGGGGTTCTGCACCAAATTTTGCAACAAGTGTAAAAGAAATGGTCATAGCGCGGCGAAGTGTGAGGTCGACGGACCAGGGGTTAATAGAACGAAAGGAACAAATGGTGTCGGAACGAGTAATGGCGGAGCAAGTAGTGTCGGAGCAAGTTATGCCAATGTAGTTTGTTATAAATGTGGAAAACCGGGCCACATTATTAGAAATTGCCCGAACCAGGAGAACACGAATGGACAAGGCCGCGGAAGAGTTTTCAATATTAATGCGGCAGAGGCACGGGAAGACCCGGAGCTTGTTACGGGTACGTTTCTTATTGACAATAAATCTGCTTACGTTTTATTTGATTCGGGTGCGGATAGAAGCTATATGAGTAGAGATTTTTGTGCTAAATTAAGTTGTCCATTGATGCCGTTGGATAGTAAATTTTTACTCGAATTAGCAAACGGTAAATTAATTTCAGCAGATAATATATGCCGGAATCGAGAAATTAAACTTGGTAGCGAAATATTTAAGATTGATTTGATACCAGCAGAGTTAGGGAGTTTTGATGTAATAGTTGGCATGGACTGGCTGAAGAAGGTGAAAGCAGAGATCGTATGTTATAAAAATGCAATTCGCATTGTACGAGAAGAAGGAGAACCCTTAATGGTGTACGGAGAAAAGGGCAACATGAAGCTACATCTTATTAGTAATTTGAAGGTACAAAAACTAATAAGAAAAGGTTGCTATGCTGTTCTAGCACACGTCGAGAAAGTACAAACTGAAGAAAAGAGCATCAATGATGTTTCCGTCGCAAAAGAATTTCCCGATGTATTTCCGAAAGAATTACCGGGACTACCTCCACATCGATCTGTTGAATTTCAAATAGATCTTGTACCAGGAGCTGCACCAATAGCTCGTGCTCCTTATAGACTCGCACCCAGCGAGATGAAAGAACTGCAAAGCCAACTGCAAGAACTATTAGAACGTGGTTTTATTCGACCAAGCACATCACCATGGGGAGCTCCTATTTTGTTTGTCAAGAAGAAGGATGGTACATTTAGGTTGTGTATTGACTACAGAGAGTTGAACAAACTTACCATCAAAAACCGTTATCCACTGTCGAGAATTGACGACTTATTTGATCAACTACAAGGCTCGTCGGTTTATTCGAAGATCGATTTACGTTCTGGATATCATCAAATGCGAGTAAAGGAGGATGATATTCCAAAAACTGCTTTTAGGACGCGTTATGGTCATTACGAGTTTATGGTTATGCCGTTTGGATTGACTAACGCACCAGCTGTGTTCATGGACCTTATGAACCGAGTGTGTGGGCCATATCTTGACTAGTTTGTCATTGTTTTCATCGATGACATACTTATTTACTCAAAGAATGATCAAGAGCACGAAGAACATTTGAGAAAAGTGCTAGAATTATTGAGGAAAGAAAAACTGTACGCTAAGTTTTCAAAGTGTGCATTTTGGTTGGAAGAAGTTCAATTCCTCGGTCACATAGTGAACAAAGAAGGTATCCAGGTGGACCCGGCGAAGATCGAAACCGTTGAAAAGTGGGAAACCCCAAAAACTCCGAAGCATATACGTCAATTTTTAGGATTGGCTGGTTACTACAGAAGATTCATCCAAGATTTCTCCAAAATAGCAAAACCCTTGACTGCATTAACGCATAAAGGGAAGAAATTTGAATGGAAGGATGAACAAGAGAAGGCGTTTCAATTATTGAAGAAAAATCTAACTACGGCACCTATATTGTCATTGCCTGAAGGGAATGATGATTTTGTGATTTATTGTGACACATCAAAGCAAGGTCTCGGTTGTGTATTAATGCAACGGACGAAGGTGATTGCTTATGCATCTAGACAATTGAAGATTCACGAGCAAAATTATACGACGCATGATTTGGAATTAGGCGCGGTTGTTTTTGCATTAAAGACTTGGAGGCACTACTTATATGGGGTCAAAATTATTATATATACCGACCACAAAAGTCTTCAACACATATTTAATCAGAAACGACTGAATATGAGGCAGCGTAGGTGGATTGAATTGTTGAATGATTACGACTTTGAGATTCGTTACCACCCGGGGAAGGCAAATGTGGTAGCCGACGCCTTGAGCAGAAAGGACAGAGAACCCATTCGAGTAAAATCTATGAATATAATGACTCACACTAACCTTACTACTCAAATAAAGGAGGCGCAACAAGGAGTTTTAAAAGAGGGAAATTTAAAGGATGAAATACCCAAAGGATCGGAGAAGCATCTTAATATTCAAGAAGACGGAACCCGGTATAGGGCTGAAAGAATTTGGGTACCAAAATTTGGAGATATGAGAGAAATGGTACTTAGAGAAGCACATAAAACCAGATACTCAATACATCCTGGAAAGGGGAAGATGTACAAGGATCTTAAGAAACATTTTTGGTGGCCAGGTATGAAAGCCGATATTGCTAAATATGTAGGAGAATGTTTGACGTGTTCTAAGGTCAAAGCTGAACATCAGAAACCATCAGGTCTACTACAACAACCTGAAATCCGGGAATGGAAATGGAAAACCATTACCATGGATTTCATTACTAAATTGCCAAGGACTGCAAGTGGTTATGATACTATTTGGGTAATAGTTGATCGTCTCACCAAGTCAGCACACTTCCTGCCAATAAGAGAAGATGACAAGATGGAGAAGTTAGCAAGACTATATTTGAAGGAAGTCGTCTCCAGACATGGAATACCAATCTCTATTATCTCTGATAGGGATGGCAGATTTATTTCAAGATTCTGGCAGACATTACAGCAAGCATTGGGAACTCGTCTAGACATGAGTACTGCCTATCATCCACAAACTGATGGGCAGAGCGAAAGGGCGATACAAACGCTTGAAGACATGCTACGAGCTTGTGTTATTGATTTCGGAAACAGTTGGGATCGACATCTACCGTTAGCAGAATTTTCCTACAACAATAGCTACCATTCAAGCATTGAGATGGCTCCGTTTGAAGCACTTTATGGTAGAAAGTGCAGGTCTCTGATTTGTTGGAGTGAAGTGGGGGATAGACAGATTACGGGTCCGGAGATAATACAAGAAACTACTGAGAAGATCATCCAAATTCAACAACGGTTGAAAACCGCCCAAAGTCGACAAAAGAGCTACGCCGACATTAAAAGAAAAGATATAGAATTTGAAATTGGAGAGATGGTCATGCTTAAGGTTGCACCTTGGAAAGGTGTTGTTCGATTTGGTAAATGAGGGAAATTAAATCCAAGGTATATTGGACCATTCAAGATTATTGATCGTGTCGGACCAGTAGCTTACCGACTTGAGTTACCTGATCAACTCGCGGCTGTACATAACACTTTCCAAGTCTCAAATTTGAAGAAATGTTTTGCTAAAGAAGATCTCACTATTCCGTTGGACGAAATCCAAATCAATGAAAAACTTCAATTCATTGAAGAACCCGTCGAAATAATGGATCGTGAGGTTAAAAGACTTAAACAAAACAAGATACCGATTGTTAAGGTTCGATGGAATGCTCGTAGAGGACCCGAGTTCACCTGGGAGTGTGAAGATCATATGAAGAAGAAATACCCGCATTTATTTCCAGAAGATACGTCAACACCTCCAACTGCTTAAAATTTCGGGACGAAATTTATTTAACGGGTAGGTACTGTAGTGACCCGAACTTTTCCATGTTTATATATATTAATTAAGATTAAGATTGATATTTACATGATTAAATGTTTCCAACATGTTAAGCAATCAAACTTGTTAAGACTTGATTAATTGAAATACGTTTCATATAGACAATTGACCACCCAAGTTGACCGGTGATTCACGAACGTTAAAACTTGTAAAAACTATATGATGACATATATATATGGTTATATATATAGTTAACATGATATTATGATAAGTAAACATATCATTAAGTATATTAACAATGAACTACATATGTAAAAGCAAGACTACTAACTTAATGATTTTGAAACGAGGCATATATGTAACAATTATCGTTGTAACAACATTTAATGTATATATATCATATTAAGAGATATTCATACATCATAATATCATGATAATATAATAATTTAAAATCTCATTTGATATTATAAACATTGGGTTAACAACATTTAACAAGATCGTTAACCTAAAGGTTTCAAAACAACACTTACATGTAACGACTAACGATGACTTAACGACTCAGTTAAAATGTATATACATGTAGAGTTTTAATATGTATTCATACACTTTTGAAAGACTTCAAGACACTTATCAAAATACTTCTACTTAACAAAAATGCTTACAATTACATCCTCGTTCAGTTTCATCAACAATTCTACTCGTATGCACCCGTATTCGTACTCGTACAATACACAGCTTTTAGATGTATGTACTATTGGTATATACACTCTAATGATCAGCTCTTAGCAGCCCATGTGAGTCACCTAACACATGTGGGAACCATTATTTGGCAACTAGCATGAAATATCTCATAAAATTACAAAAATATGAGTAATCATTCATGACTTATTTACATGAAAACAAAATTACATATCCTTTATATCTAATCCATACACCAATGACCAAAAACACCTACAAACACTTTCATTCTTCAATTTTCTTCATCTAATTGATCTCTCTCAAGTTCTATCTTCAAGTTCTAAGTGTTCATCATAAATTCCAAAAGTTCTAGTTTCATAAAATCAAGAATACTTCCAAGATTGCAAGTTTACTTGCAAGTTTACTTCCAAGTTTTCTAAATCCATTCCAAGTAATCATCCATGATCAAGAAACCTTTGTTACTTACAGTAAGTTATCTTTCTAATACAAGGTAATAATCATATTCAAACTTTAATTCAATTTCTATAACTATAACAATCTTATTTCGAGTGGAAATCTTACTTGAAATTGTTTTCGTGTCATGATTCTGCTTCAAGAACTTTCAAGCCATCCAAGGATCCTTTGAAGCTAGATCTATTTTTCTCATTTCCAGTAGGTTTATCCAAGGAACTTGAGGTAGTAATGATGTTCATAACATCATTCGATTCATACATATAAAGCTATCTTATTCGAAGGTTTAAACTTGTAATCACTAGAACATAGTTTAGTTAATTCTAAACTTGTTCGCAAATAAAAGTTAATCCTTCTAACTTGACTTTTAAAATCAACTAAACACATGTTCTATATCTATATGATATGCTAACTTAATGATTTAAAACCTGGAAACACGAAAAACACCGTAAAACTAGATTTACGCCGTCGTAGTAACACCGCGGGCTGTTTTGGGTTAGTTAATTAAAAACTATGATAAACTTTGATTTAAAAATTGTTATTCTGGGAAAATGATTTTTATTATGAACATGAAACTATATCCAAAAATTATGGTTAAACTCAAAGTGGAAGTATGTTTTCTAAAATGGTCATCTAGACGTCGTTCTTTCGACTGAAATGACTACCTTTACAAAAATGACTTGTAACTTATTTTTCCGACTATAAATCTATACTTTTTCTGTTTAGATTCATAAAATTGAGTTCAATATGAAACCATAGCAATTTGATTCACTCAAAACGGATTTAAAATGAAGAAGTTATGGGTAAAACAAGATTGGATAATTTTTCTCATTTTAGCTACGTGAAAATTGGTAACAAATCTATTCCAACCATAACTTAATCAACTTGTATTGTATATTATGTAATCTTGAGATACCATAGACACGTATACAATGTTTCGACCTATCATGTCGACACATCTATATATATTTCGGAACAACCATAGACACTCTATATGTGAATGTTGGAGTTAGCTATACAGGGTTGAGGTTGATTCCAAAATATATATAGTTTCAGTTGTGATCAATACTGAGATACGTATACACTAGGTCGTGGATTGATTCAAGATAATATTTATCGATTTATTTCTGTACATCTAACTGTGGACAACTAGTTGTAGGTTACTAACGACGACAGCAGACTTAATAAACTTAAAACATCAAAATATATTAAAAGTGTTGTAAATATATTTTGAACATACTTTGATATATATGTATATATTGTTATAGGTTCGTGAATCAACCAGTGGCTAAGTCTTACTTCCCGACGAAGTAAAAATATGTGAAAGTGAGTTATAGTCCCATTTTTAAAATCTAATATTTTTGGGATGAGAATACATGCAGGTTTTATAAATGATTTACAAAATAGACACAAGTACGTGAAACTACATTCTATGGTTGAATTATCGAAATCGAATATGCCCCTTTTTATTAAGTCTGGTAATCTAAGAATTAGGGAACAGACACCCTAATTGACGCGAATCATAAAGATAGATCTATTGGGCCTAACAAACCCCATCCAAAGTACCGGATGCTTTAGTACTTCGAAATTTATATCATATCCGAAGGGTGTCCCGAAATGATGGGGATATTCTAAAATATGCATCTTGTTAATGTCGGTTACCAGGTGTTCACCATATGAATGATTTTTATCTCTATGTATGGGATGTGTATTGAAATATGAAATCTTGTGGTCTATTATTATGATTTGATAATATATAGGTTAAACCTATAACTCACCAACATTTTTGTTGACGTTTTAAGCATGTTTATTCTCAGGTGATTATTAAGAGCTTCCGCTGTCGCATACTTAAATAAGGACGAGATTCGGAGTCCATGCTTGTATGATATTGTGTAAATACTGCATTCAAGAAACTTATTTCGTTGTAACATATTTGTATTGTAAACCATTATGTAATGGTCGTGTGTAAACAGGATATTTTAGATTATCATTATTTGATAATCTACGTAAAGCTTTTTAAACCTTTATTGATGAAATAAAGGTTATGGGTTGTTTTAAAATGAATGCAGTCTTTGAAAAACGTCTCATATAGAGGTCAAAACCTCTCAACGAAATCAATTAATATGGAACGTTTTTAATCAATAAGAACGGGACATTTCATGTGCAACCTCCAACGCTTGATGCAATGTTTTTGGCAAGTCATACCGTAATGCATGAATAAGTGCACTAAACCGTCGCTGGTCTAGACAGAAAATGAAGCCAGACACAAGCTGTGATTCTGGACAATCAGGAATCTTCTGTGCTTCAAGTGTATAACGCTTCATAAAATTGCTCAAAGTTTCGTTATGATGCATTGTGATCTCGTGTGCGTCAAGATGTGTCAGAGTACAGCTCCGTAGATTTTGGTATTGCATCACAAATTTTGCTCTCAAATCAAGAAAACTGGTAATACTCCTTGGCGGCAAACTAGCAAACCATTCGCGTGCCATTTTCTGCAATACCATAGGAAACATATGGCACGCAGTTTCATCCTCCCAATGCTGCAACCTCATAACACCTTCAAACATAGTCAGAAAATCTTCCGGATCCGTTGTGCCATCATAAACTCCAATTGCTGGTATAGCAAGATTTCTGGGAAATGGATAATTAGCAATTCGATCAATGAAACACTGTGTAGATTCTGCCATGGCCGGTGGCTTGGTGGCTTGCTCTCCAGTAATGAGGGCAAAGAAATTGTCCACGGCCACAGCACGGACGGCGGGCTGCGCTAAGCGTTGCTTATACTTTGCCGGAGCTGTCTGCTTAAGAATGTCATTCAAAAGCAACACTGCCTGCTTCTCTGACATGAACTCATCTTTATCAGTTTCATCATTAGTGTCATTATTATCATAGCTCAGGTCGTTATCATCCCCAGAATCATCAATAAGACTGCCCAGCTTGTCGAGTAGCCTGGATAACTTGTATTTTGATATAGATTGCCTTTTCATTATTTGCTTGTCTCTGCCATCCGCCATCCGTCGAAGAGGTATAAATGATGGACATCGCCGTGGTTGCATCAATGGTCGTCGCTATGTATTAGTAATAAAATTTGAAAGTCTTTCTGCACTTTTAGCTGTCGCTTCTTCGATTACTGGCCTTTTCTCCGAATTAGTTGCCAAATGTTTAAGTCTTTCTGCAGTTTCAGCAACTGTTTCTTCAATCGTACCATCTAGTGGCTGAACGGGTACATCTTCCACAGTTATCATGTCATCAGTTGATGGATTGTTGACTGCTTCAAGTACAAATGGAGCTTCAGTTGTTTTTGTTCCTTTTTCGTTTCGTGTGTTCTTTGCATTAGTGGATGGCGCCATTATTAACACCTATTTCCTTATGAGGTAAGGCTTATTGTGCCAACAAGATACTAGAAGTAATCTAGCTTTAGGAGGGCGGAGTGTTGCCGATTGATTTTTACCCTCGGGAAATAATCCCTGCAGACCCGGTTCACAAGTGTAGAAACTTGTGGGGTGGCTTAATCAATCTGTCGTCCGTAGAGCGTAAGAGTGCTAGCCGGATGACTTCTAGTGAGAGAAAGTAGAGAGAGAAAGAGAAATGAAGTCTCAGCTCTCAAAGTTGTCAGAATATCTGAATCCTGTAAAATGACGACCCAAGGGGTCTATTAGATCCACCAGATTGCTCGGGGACACGTGTCAAATGATGATACGTTCTGTTATTCGTGATCCGAAATTTATGCTGAAGGTGGCGTTCTCCGGCCAGGGCTTACGCGCTAGGCGGCCTTCAGGGCTTACGCATGACGGAGCAGCCTGTACAGAGGAGAACGTTGGACGGATAACTCTACAGAACTGTTGTTTTCAGCCTTCTTGATGCTACTTTTATGCAACTATTATGCCTTTTATGTGTGTATACGATAGGATACACCATTAGATCAAAACATGCAGGACATGTTTGTGCATTAGGGCTTCGATATTCTAGTGATTGGTCATGATCTGTTTTAAGTATTGTAACGGAACGAAATTGTTCAAACTCATTAATATAACTATGGCATTAATTTATTTTGAGTTATGTTCCTATTTTGCATATTTTAAACATGAATAAGTAATTATTCTAAATTCCGTAGTCGATCACATTTGTGGGAACAGGTGTGAGGTTTAGACTATTATGAACCTGGATTGGTATACATTCACGGGATGAATGTGGGGCAAGGTTGCAACTAAGGTTCATAGATATTTGTGGGATACAAATATTGGAAGACCCGCCCTCAAGATTTACTTAATGGAGCCTTTGTGGTTGATCACATGTAATCTTGAGTAAAGGCGAATATCATTGTATCCTCTGACCTGTGATGCATATTGGGTTCGGATATTTACCAAGTATTGTGCCTTGATTCTTTCCTTCGCTATTCTGAAATATGGTAGTTCATAAGGAAGAGCTCAGGTATAATGCAAGGTATATATTTAGGACGTATGTAGTCAAGACGGAATTTGTCCCTCTTATTCGTTGAGAGTCAGATGTCTAAGGCCTGATAAAGTTAAATCTAGAAGAGAGTGATCAGTCTGTGTCTCTTGGATTAACATGACATCTAGGACGAAAGGAAATAATGAAAAGATTCACCTATTCATATTCGAGATGGGAACTCGAAAGCGATGATGTTATTGAATGGCACAAAGTCATAACATATTGGGGGTGATGGACGGTCGTTAGGTGGTATCCGTTACTTACATTAATTTCTTATGTTTCTCGTGCAAGTGGGAGATTGAAGGTTTTTCGTATGCCCGAGAGACATATTGAAAGGACCCGTTCATATACATTATAAACGATTCACAATAGTTGATTACATCACGAGGTATTTGACCTCTATATGATACATTTTACAAACATTGCATTTGTTTTTAAAAGACAAACTTTCTTTACATCGAAAATTGACAGGCATGTATACCATTTCATAATATCCACTATTCAACTATAAATTGACTTAATAATAATAATCTTTAATGAACTCAATAACTTGAATGCAACGTTCTTCGAAATATGCCATGAAAGACTCCAATTAATATCTTTAAAATGAGCAAATGCACAGCAGAAGATTTCTTTAATACCTGAGAATAAACATGCTTTAAAGTGTCAACCAAAAGGTTGGTGAGTTCATTAGTTTATCATAATCATTCATTTTCATCATTTTAAAAGACCACAAGAATTTCATTTCCAGTTCTCATAAATATACGTCCCATGCATAGAGACAAAAATCATTCATATGGATTGAACACCTGGTAACCGACATTCACAATATGCATATAAGAATATCCCCATCATTCCGGGATCCTCCTTCGGACATGATATAAATTTCGAAGTACTAAAGCATCCGGTACTTTGGATGGGGCTTGTTGGGCCTAATAGATATATCTTTAGGATTCGCGTCAATTAAGGTGTCTGTTCCCTAATTCTTAGATTACTAGACTTAATAAAAAGGGGCATATTCGATTTCGATAATTCAACCATATAATGTAGTTTCGATTACTTGTGTCTATTTCGTAAAACATTTATAAAAATTGCGCATGTATTCTCAGCCCAAAAATATAAAGGGTAAAAAGGCAAATGAAACTCACCATACTGTATTTCGTGGTGAAAATACATATAACGTCATTGAACTAGTGCAAGGTTGGCCTCGGATTCACGAACCTAAATTAATTATATATAATTATATGTTGGTCAATATTTGTCTAACAATTAGGTCAGGTCATAGTGTACCACAATCCTAATGCTCGAGACTAATATGCAAAAGTCAACAAAAGTCAATTTGACTCAAAATGATTTCCAAAATTTATACATGATTATAATATATTTTAAATATCGTCGTTTTATATTTTTAAATATTTTTAAAAGATTTATTAGAGTAAATAATATAATTCATTTATTAATAAATAAAATTTTATATTAAAATTTATATAATAAAATATACTTTTATATATATTAAGTAATAAAATTTATAGGGTTCATTTAATATCATAAAGATAATATGATAGGTATTATTAAAGTAATTTATTACACGTAGTAAAATATGTTTGTATTACATATTTATTTGAAAAAATAATATCTATAATGTTAGTAAGTAAAAGTTGTATTATTTTGTAATAATAATTATTGTTATAAAAATATCAATATTTATAATTACTAAGGTGATATTATGATAAAACGATAATTCTAATTATGATAACTTTAATATTTAAGATTATTTTTAATATTATCTTTAAAATAATAATTCTATTTAAAATGATAATAAAAATGATATTTTATAGTAACAATGACATTTCTATTAAAATGATAATTTTTGTTAAAATGATAGTTTTGATACTAACGATACTTTTAATAATAATAGTAATGATAAAAATAATAAGAACGATAATTTTATCTAAATCAATATCTTATAATATTTTAATTTCATCATGATACTCTTACTCATTATTTCCTAATCGTTTCATTTAATAGCTTTTAATCGTCTTTTATATCGTGCTCATAATAATGATAATAATAGTAATCAAAATAATTAGGTGTTACTAATATTAGTTTTAATTACAATAATACTAATAATGATAATTACTATGACATTATTAACAATAATGATAATATAATAATAATAATAACAATAACCATTTTTAAATAATGATATATATATTAATAATGATAATAATAATAATGATAATAATAATAATAATAATAATAATTAGATAATAATAATAATAATAATAATTAGATAATAATAATAATAATAATACTAATTATAACTTTAATGATAATAACGATAGTAATAATAATAAAAAAAACAATTTTTAATGATAAATCCTTTTATTGATAAAGATAATAATAATAATAATAAGATAAAACTAGAACGACGATAATAACGACGATAATAATAATCATTTTTAATAATAATACAAAAATTCGATGGACTATAACTTCAAATCCGTTCATCGAAATCATTCGATATCTAAATAAAAAGTTCTTAATTTTCGCTAGCTTTCCAATGACATGTATATCTTATACCTTATCTCAGTCGCATATATAACTAATTCAGGATTCAACATAATCTAACTAAAGGCAATATCAAAAGTACAAACATGGATAATCCTATATACTCGAGCACTAGTCAGGGATACACTATTAGTATGTAAAAGTTAAATTATGAGTACTCACGTATCAATATTGAGATTCAATATTGCAGGAAAGGTACGTAGACGCAACAGAGATGATAAACACTATATTGACCTCATGAGCATACCCATGAACCATACCCAATCACCTCCATAGCTATAACCCATAATTTCCTTAATCCAATCCCACTCGAAAAAAAATTTCGAAATCACCCGGACCGCACTCCGACGTAATATTTTATGTATACTAATAATATCTTGAAATAATACGGAGTAAATATATATATGTAAATCGATTGAGAGAGTTTAGAGAAAAATATTTTCAAGTTTCTATGAAATAATGAAACCTATTGAATTCTATTTATAATAGATTTTTGAATTATTAAAGTGAATTATTAAAGTATGAATGATTAAAGTGAATTATTAAAGTATGAATTATTAAAGTGTGAATTATTAAAGTATGAATTATTAAAGTGAATTATTAAAGTATGAATTATTAAAGTGAATTATTAAAGTATGAATTATTAAAGTGAATTATTAAAGTCAAAGTAAAGTAAAGGTAAAGTTTAAGTATAGTAAAAGTATAAAACTATGTACGTATAATACGCGTATAAATATATATAATATTAATTTAAATCGTTATATATATTTAGTAAAATAAAATATAAATATCTTTATCTTTATCATACTGGTTAAGTAATGAGTTGTCAAAAGTGGTTCTAGATATTTATAAAAGTTATATACGTTTTAATAATAAAGTTCTTTTTAAACGGAAAACGTTTTTGTACGTTTGAAACTAAATCAAATAAATATAATAATTTTGTTTTCCAAAACCAAATATATTTTTAAGAATCATTTTGTTTAAAGGTTAAAATAATGGAAATCGTTATATCATAAAACGTTTTAAAAAAGTAGAATCATATATATTCATAATAGGTTTCAAGTTTTTAAATTACAGTCTGTTGGTGAAGCATGGGATAAAGTTCAAAGGTTAAATAAACGTATGAAATCATCTTAATGAAAAATGTCGAGTTACTTGTCGATATCCAGCATCTAAGTTAGTTACACTTCACGTTCTTACTTATAAATCACTTTACCATTTTCCGAATGTTGTAAAAAAGAATAGATTTCTTAAATCACAGTGGACCTCATAACATAGACCCGTAATCATATCACAATGTATCTGATAAATTAATCATTTGATATTATCTTCTAATTCCATCGATAAATATATTGAAACAAATACGTTCATGTAAAGTATTATACGTTTAATACTTTATTAATATTCTCAAGTTATAATATATATACATATATATATATATTTATTTATATATAACGGTTCGTGAATCGTTGGAATTTGGTCGAGGTTATAATAAATGCATGAACACAATTTAAAATTCTTGAGATTTAACTTAACAAACTTTGCTTATCGTGTTGGAATAATATAAAGATAAAGTTTAAATTTGGTTGGAAATTTCCGGGTTGTCACAGTACCTACCCGTTAAAGAAATTTCGTCCCAAAATTTGAGTGGAAAGGTCGTGAATGATAATAAGTATGTTTTCATGATGCATACAGGCTGAAAAATAGAGTTTTATCATCAGCGAATAATTTGGATAAACAATCCATTTATATGAAGAGTACGAATGAAGCTAACATAGAAGAGTGAAATGAGTAAGTGTAGATTCATCTTATCATTTGACGTAGATATGATTGATTTCCAGATTTCAAGGGATTTGAAGAAAATCTTTGTAATAAGATTTGATTCTCCGGTAACAAAGGGAATTAGGATCCGCTTTAAATGCGATCGTCCATTTTAATTGTTCTGTCGGAAATTTTCTTATAAATTCACCTCCTTCGTTTTCTTACAACTCACACCTTCTGTTGATGCATTTTATGCAAGTCCCTAGACATCTACCCACGTCCATTGCAGGTACAACAGTTTACAGGCCACCATGATCGTTCGTTATTATCCTATCCGTGTTTGTATGTGGTTACAAGAACTGCAGGAACGAGATTTAGATGTTTGACTATGTTAGACGTAGTCAGACGTCCGAGTGAAGCCTCACTCGTACGACTGACAGGCTCATACGCACGGTTGATGCTGAGCTAAGTCACAATTACAACCTAAATGAGAAGACACGAGTGAGTGATCACCCGTACGGCTGATGAAGCCAACTCATATGTGTGATGGATGAATCGTGCGGGTGAGTCAATAGCAGGGGTATATAAACTCTTATGTTCTTCATTTTAGGTTAAGCCTCTCATTTGTTACACACACTCAGATCTGGTGAGCTCCTCCGATTCTCTCTCAACCCAAATCACCCAGGTGGTGAATAATAGCTCTAAGTGTTGATCTAATCACAATTGATTTAGTTGTGGTATGACTAAATTAATCCCAAAAAGCTTAACCTATTCACTAGAGGGTTTGATTCACTTATTCCGTCATTGTGTGAGTTAAATCTGTAGATTTCTAAGTTCCTAGTCATGTTTCATCACATTCTATTCTTTCCCCCTCAACTCATATTTTAAAGTATTCATCAATATGCTCCATCCAGTTCTGATTCTCGATATACTTCTAACTTTCATATCGGTCATTCTTCTTTTTCATCTACCGCCGGAAGAATCTATTTACTTCTACTATACTCTTGGGTTTATAGTGTTTCTAGTTCTCCCGTGTCTTTATATTGCTATATGCATCGATATATATGGTTTATAACTTTTGGTTTGTCGTTGGGCTTTATATCTTCCCTTATATTTCAAAGTCTCTGTTTCTATTTTCTATAATCATTGTCATCCACAGTTAATGCTCTCTTTTATTTGCTGCAATTTATACCCCAATTTCTATTTCGGAGTTTTGTCCTTTCGTTTCTTCTTCTTGCGATTAAGCACCGCTTGTAATGGTCCAGAATTTGCAGATGTGAATTTTGGAATGAACATTGTTAATGTTCTAGGAAGAAAATTGTAATGGCACGATCTTGACTTGTCAAATTACCAGAATACCTCAGAAAAAGCCGAATCATCAAGAAATATTTTCTTGATATTTTAGAGGTTAAATAGAATACAAGAGTCGTATAACATGGCAAATGATGATGTTATGATCTGTGAATCATCACGTTCCATTTAGAAACTCAGCATGAATTACTGTAATATAATCACGTTGATCAAGTGTCATTATATTATACTAACTCATGCTTCAGTTTCCAACACTACTTCAAAAATATTCATATTTTAAACTCAAAGGTTTACAGTGTATAGGAACTAAACAGTTTCCTTTTTGATGTAATATAGATAGCGCAAAGAGATAAATGATTCCAGATAAGAATAGTTATGGAAATATCTTTAGAAATATGGAGGATATTTATAATGAAAGATACGATGATATCTTAGAATTTATAATATCAGAGGATGATGAAGTATGTTGTCTGTAAGGGTTTAGTGTCAGGAGCAAGGTATTCGTTAATGACTTCAACAGACACTGAATCATTTGGATTCTTTGAAGGCAAGTTCAGTCTTTGTGATTTGTCCACAGCCTCCTTCATACTTTACTCAATCCGTTTTCCAGTTCCAAAACTTCTCTATTTCTGAGCTTTGCTAATACACTAATCTTTATCATCAAACTTTTTACTGCTAAGGTCATTTACAGTTTTTGTTACTTCATCAGCATTTCGAGAACTAGTTCGCAGTTCAGAGTGTTTTTCAGAAACTTCACATTCGAAGTATGTAAGCCTTGGAAATAGATGTTATGTATAACTGTTGGCGTCAACATGCTGTGAGATTTCAAAATACTGATTTCTAATTCCCAATGATTCATATGGCAATTCTCGTTACAAGAGGCAGATGAGTAAATGATGAGGTTTCGATAAATATAATGATTCTTCGGAATGCCCAAGATCAGTGAAGTTGTTGGTAAGTTTATTGCTAATGTGGTGGAATATGAAAGGTTCTCCGGTAACAAAAGGGTAATCACATATATCAAAATTATGATAAGGCTACTCCGAATGAAAAAATCGAAGATGTCTTGCTGGAGCTGTGATATAATTTGCTACTTTGCAAAGGAATTGCAAGGTTATTTTTGCTAATAAATGCCAAAAGATCTGACACAGATATGTGTTGAATTATGACTTTGGTTTCGAGAGCTTTTTAAGTACATAACTGTGGGTAATATGTGGTTGGATCATCATCTCGATTGCTCATTATTTGAAGTGTCTTCAGAGATTTTCGAAGGGTTGGAACACAGATTGTAATCGTTTGTATACATTTGTTGTTCTAACACACTTTTGAAGTCAAAGTATAGCTTTGAAAGATGTAGGAATCTAAAAGTGATGGTACCGGTTATATCTCAAATTGAATTCTGAGATTTTAAAATCAGAATATGTAATTGGGTTTGAATGAGTATGGTTGTTTTGATTTCTATGAAAGAATGTATATTATTGTGAAAGTAGGAAGTATAATTGATAATTTTCTTAATCTGATTCGAAGAATGTAACATATTAATTGTGAATTTATATATATCTCTCGGGTATTACCTACCCGTTAAAAAAAATTTCACAATTAATATTTTGTACATAAGAATTTTATTACAGTCTTTATGAAAATATATATGTATATATTCTTCTCAGATGTAACATAGATTTTAATGAGTTAATACTAAATTAAACTCATTCGATTTACGGTTGGAACTAGAATTGAATAATTCCTTTAAGGCTTTAGAGGTTACATAAGTATTTCTTCAATAATATTGAAATTATGAATCAATACTTCGTTATTTGTTGAGATGTGATGCTGGTTTTTGTTAAATTCTTGTGAACTTCGCAAAGTACGAATGATGTTATCTGAAAAGTTTCGGTTACATCAATGATGAAGTGTAAAATCAAATATATACTTGATTTATTAGGAATTGGAATTTGTTGAATTGAGACAGAGATTGTAGTTAACGATGGTTAAGTCACGGGTGAGGGACGTACATTATTGCATATTTGTAATATGAATTAACCGAGTAGTTAAGATTCACACACAATAGCTTTAACACGGAAAGATTTATTTTTTTATTTCAAAATATATATATATATATATATATAAAATATATATATTGTAGTGACCCGAACTTTTCCATGTTTATATATATTAATTGAGATTGATATTTACATGATTAAATGTTTCCAACATGTTAAGCAATCAAACTTGTTAAGACTTGATTAATTGAAATATGTTTCATATTGACAATTGACCACCCAAGTTGACCGGTGATTCACGAACGTTAAAACTTGTAAAAACTATATGATGACATATATATGGATATATATATATAGTTAACATGATACTATGATAAGTAAACATATCATTAAGTATATTAACAATGAACTACATATTTAAAACAAGACTACTGACTTAATGATTTTTAAACGAGACATATATGTAACGATTATCGTTGTAAAGACATTTAATGTATATATATCATATTAAGAGATATTCATACATGATAATATCATGATAATATAATAATTTAAAATCTCATTTGATATTATAAACATTGGGTTAACAACATTTAATAAGATCGTTAACCTAAAGGTTTCAAAACAACACTTACATGTAACGACTAACGATGACTTAACGACTCAGTTAAAATGTATATACATGTAGTGTTTTAATATGTATTTATACACTTTTGAAAGACTTCAATACACTTATCAAAATACTTCTACTTAACAAAAATGCTTACAATTACATCCTCGTTCAGTTTCATCAATAATTCTACTCGTATGCACCCGTATTCGTACTCGTACAATACACAGCTTTTAGATGTATGTACTATTGGTATATACACTCCAATGATCAGCTCTTAGCAGCCCATGTGAGTCACCTAACACATGTGGGAACCATCATTTGGCAACTAGCATGAAATATCTCATAAAATTACAAAAATATGAGTAATCATTCATGACTTATTTACATGAAAACAAAATTACATATCCTTTATATCTAATCCATACACCAACGACCAAAAACACCTACAAATACTTTCATTCTTCAATTTTCTTCATCTAATTGATCTCTCTCAAGTTCTATCTTCAAGTTCTAAGTGTTCTTCATATATTCTACAAGTTCTAGTTACATAAAATCAAGAATACTTTCAAGTTTGCTAGCTCACTTCCAAACTTGTAAGGTGATCATCCAACCTCAAGAAATCTTTGTTTCTTACAGTAGGTTATCATTCTAATACAAGGTAATAATCATATTCAAACTTTGGTTCAATTTCTATAACTATAACAATCTTATTTCAAGTGATGATCTTACTTGAACTTGTTTTCGTGTCATGATTCTGCTTCAAGAACTTCGAGCCATCCAAGGATCCGTTGAAGCTAGATCCATTTTTCTCTTTTCCAGTAGATTTATCCAAGGAACTTAAGGTAGTAATGATGTTCATAACATCATTCGATTCATACATATAAAGCTATCTTATTCGAAGGTTTAAACTTGTAATCACTAGAACATAGTTTAGTTAATTCTAAACTTGTTCGCAAACAAAAGTTAATCCTTCTAACTTGACTTTTAAAATGAACTAAACACATGTTTTATATCTATATGATATGCTAACTTAATGATTTAAAACCTGGAAACACGAAAAATGTAGTGACCCGAACTTTTTCATGTTTATATATATTAATTGAGATTGATATTTACATGATTAAATGTTTCCAACATGTTAAGCAATCAAACTTGTTAAGACTTGATTAATTGAAATATGTTTCATATAGACAATTGACCACCCAAGTTGACCGGTGATTCACGAACGTTAAAACTTGTAAAAACTATATGATGACATATATATGGATATATATATAGTTAACATGATACTATGATAAGTAAACATATCATTAAGTATATTAACAATGAACTACATATGTAAAAACAAGACTACTAACTTAATGATTTTTAAACGAGACATATATGTAACGATTATCGTTGTAAAGACATTTAATGTATATATATATCATATTAAGAGATATTCATACATGATAATATCATGATAATATAATAATTTAAAATCTCATTTGATATTATAAACATTGGGTTAACAACATGTAACAAGATCGTTAACCTAAAGGTTTCAAAACAACACTTACATGTAACGACTAACGATGACTTAACGACTCAGTTAAAATGTATATACATGTAGTGTTTTAATATGTATTTATACACTTTTGAAAGACTTCAATACACTTATCAAAATACTTCTACTTAACAAAAATGCTTACAATTACATTCTCGTTCAGTTTCATCAACAATTCTACTCGTATGCACCCGTATTCGTACTCGTACAATACACAGCTTTTAGATGTATGTACTATTGGTATATACACTCCAATGATCAGCTCTTAGCAGCCCATGTGAGTCACCTAACACATGTGGGAACCATCATTTGGCAACTAGCATGAAATATCTCATAAGATTACAAAAATATGAGTAATCATTCATGACTTATTTACATGAAAACAAAATTACATATCCTTTATATCTAATCCATACACCAACGACCAAAAACACCTACAAACACTTTCATTCTTCAATTTTCTTCATCTAATTGAACTCTCTCAAGTTCTATCTTCAAGTTCTAAGTGTTCTTCATAAATTCCAAAAGTTCTAGTTTCATAAAATCAAGAATACTTTCAAGTTTGCTAGCTCACTTCCAATCTTGTAAGGTGATCATCCAACCTCAAGAAATCTTTGTTTCTTACAGTAGTTTATCATTCTAATACAAGGTAATAATCATATTCAAACTTTGGTTCAATTTCTATAACTATAACAATCTTATTTCAAGTGATGATCTTACTTGAACTTGTTTTCGTGTCATGATTTTGCTTCAAGAACTTTGAGCCATCCAAGGATCCATTGAAGCTAGATCCATTTTTCTCTTTTCCAGTAGGTTCATCCAAGGAACTTAAGGTAGTAATGATGTTCATAACATCATTCGATTCATACATATAAAGCTATCTTATTCGAAGGTTTAAACTTGTAATCACTAGAACATAGTTTAGTTAATTCTAAACTTGTTCGCAAACAAAAGTTAATCCTTCTAACTTGACTTTTAAAATCAACTAAACACATGTTCTATATCTATATGATATGCTAACTTAATGATTTAAAACCTGGAAACACGAAAAACACCGTAAAACCGGATTTACGCCGTCGTAGTAACACCGCGGGCTGTTTTGGGTTAGTTAATTAAAAACTATGATAAACTTTGATTTAAAAGTTGTTATTCTGAGAAAATGATTTTTATTATGAACATGAAACTATATCCAAAAATTATGGTTAAACTCAAAGTGGAAGTATGTTTTCTAAAATGGTCATCTAGACGTCGTTCTTTCGACTGAAATGACTACCTTTACAAAAACGACTTGTAACTTATTTTTCCGACTAGAAACCTATACTTTTTTTGTTTAGATTCATAAAATAGAGTTCAATATGAAACCATAGCAATTTGATTCACTCAAAACGGATTTAAAATGAAGAAGTTATGGGTAAAACAAGATTGGATAATTTTTCTCATTTTAGCTACGTGAAAATTGGTAACAAATCTATTCCAACCATAACTTAATCAACTTGTATTATATATTATGTAATCTTGAGATACCATAGACACGTATACAATGTTTCGACCTATCATGTCGACACATCTATATATATTTCGGAACAACCATAGACACTCTATATGTGAATGTTGGAGTTAGCTATACAGGGTTGAGGTTGATTCCAAAATATATATAGTTTGAGTTGTGATCAATACTGAGATACGTATACACTGGGTCGTGGATTGATTCAAGATAATATTTATCGATTTATTTCTGTACATCTAACTGTGGACAACTAGTTGTAGGTTACTAACGAGGACAGCTGACTTAATAAACTTAAAACATCAAAATATATTAAAAGTGTTGTAAATATATTTTGAACATACTTTGATATATATGTATATATTGTTATAGGTTCGTGAATCAACCAGTGGCCAAGTCTTACTTCCCGACGAAGTAAAAATCTGTGAAAGTGAGTTATAGTCCCACTTTTAAAATCTAATATTTTTGGGATGAGAATACATGCAGGTTTTATAAATGATTTACAAAATAGACACAAGTACGTGAAACTACATTCTATGGTTGAATTATCGAAATCGAATATGCCCCTTTTTATTAAGTCTGGTAATCTAAGAATTAGGGAACCGACACCCTAATTGACGCGAATCCTAAAGATAGATCTATTGGGCCCAACAAGCCCCATCCAAAGTACCGGATGCTTTAGTACTTCGAAATTTATATCATATCCGAAGGGTGTCCCGGAATGATGGGGATATTCTTATATATGCATCTTGTTAATGTCGGTTACCAGGTGTTCACCATATGAATGATTTTTATCTCTATGTATGGGATGTGTATTGAAATATGAAATCTTGTGGTCTATTATTATGATTTGATATATATAGGTTAAACCTATAACTCACCAACATTTTTGTTGACGTTTTAAGCATGTTTATTCTCAGGTGAATATTAAGAGCTTCCGCTGTTGCATACTAAAATAAGGACAAGATTTGGAGTCCATGTTTGTATGATATTGTATAAAAACTGCATTCAAGAAACTGATTTCGATGTAACATATTTGTATTGTAAACCATTATGTAATGGTCGTGTGTAAACAGGATATTTTAGATTATCATTATTTGATAATCTACGTAAAGCTTTTTAAACCTTTATTTATGAAATAAAGGTTATGGTTGGTTTTAAAAATGAATGCAGTCTTTGAAAAACGTCTCATATAGAGGTCAAAACCTCGCAACGAAATCAATTAATATGGAACGTTTTTAATCAATAAGAACGGGACATTTCAGTTGGTATCCGAGCGTTGGTCTTAGAGAACCAGAATTTTGCATTAGTGTGTCTTATCGAGTTTGTTAGGATGCATTAGTGAGTCTGGACTTCGACCGTGTTTACTTGAAAAATGATTGCTTAACAAATTTTGTTGGAAACTTTATATTTTTAACATGTGAATATTATGTGATATATTAATCTCTTAACGTGTTTGATATTATGTGATAGATGTCTACCTCTAGAACAAGTCCCATTGACTCACCTAATAATAATGAAGAGTCAAATGTAAATTGGAATGATTCGTGGACTGATTCACAAGTTCCCGAAGAGGAACCGGAAGAAGAGTCGGAATCGGAAGAAGAATCAGAACCGGAAGAAGAGGAACCGGAGGAGGAAATAGAACCGGTGGGGGAAATAATAAAACAGTTAAGTAAAAGAAAATCCTCAACCAATCGACCAAGGTTAATTATGGTCAATGGTGTTTCCGCCAAGGAAGCAAAATATTTTGAGGATTACCAATTCTCCGATGAATCGGATTTCGACGAGAATTCCGATGATGTTATAGAAATTACCCCAACTGAATTTAAAAAGGCAAAAGAAAATAATAAGGGAAAGGGCATAAAAATAGAGAAATCTAATTCCAACCCCGATGAACTTTATATGTATCGTCAACCCCCGAAGTCCTTAAGTTGTAACAATGACCCAGGAACCTCTAAACCACCAGGTTTTTCTAAACCGTTGTGGAAAATAACAGCTAGTGTTAGGGAAACATCATATATCCCTAGAAACTTGGCAAAACGAACCAAAACTGAAGAAGAAGAAACAAGCGAGTCGGAATAAGATAGTTGTATTCGTGTGGTGTAATATATGTAATATAGTGTGCTTATGCTTTATGATATATGTAAAAATTGCTTGTATTAATAAGTATTTTTTTTTTATGAATCTAACTCTTGTCTATTTTACAGTATAAAAACACAAAATGGATAGACAACCCAATATTTTAAGAGACCTACCCGGAGACATGATTGATGAAATCTTGTCTAGAGTCGGTCAGAATTCTTCGGCACAACTATTTAAGGCGAGATCAGTTTGTAAGACATTCGAAGAACGTTCTAAGAATGCCTTGGTTTATAAAAGGCTTTCGTTCGAAAGATGGGGGATATCACATTGGGAAATCCATAAGTTACGATGTGTTTACTTTGACGCATATATTGCGGGGAACCCAAATGCTATTTTACGCAGTGGGTTAAGAAATTATTTTGACTCAATATATCCGAATATTGGACTTCGTGATTTAGAAAAAGCGGCTAACATGCAACATAAAGAATCATGTTATACTTACGGATTAGTAATGTTCGTTTCTCACCAAAGTGAGAACAAGAACATCGGGCTACAACTATTAAACAAAACGTTCCCACAAGTGACGGAGTCGGTAATTGGGGTAAGAAATGAGGTTTTTAGATTGTTACGAGACTGTTGGACATTACGTAACCCTCGTCCCTTTGACGACGTTACAACACGATGTCTTATCAACGGCCATAACGGTTATGTTCCACAAGACCAAGGATGGGAAGTAGTCCTAGTAAAACCAGAATGCATGACTTGTTTCTAGACGTATGAATTACGTGTCTTTATTGCCTTTGCTGAACGACTTGTGTACTAGCTAGAATTATCTTCACAACTATCTTGTATCAAAGTTATTGTGTGCTATATTTCATGCTTTATGTAAAATAAGCGGTATTGTAAGTTTGTAAAATATTGTATAAAAGTTTGAACGCGAAATATTATTATAATCAGTTTTTCATATAGAATTGTAGTAGTTGAATTGTATATTAGCTACTAAGTATGAACTTAACGGGTAGGTACTACCCGAATTTAAATTTATAAAACGCTAATATGAAGAAAAAGCTTTTATAAATGAGTTCATATTATGCTACAAAATACTATTAACTACTCTTAATATTCTGTATGATTAACTTGTTCCATTTGACTATTTTGAAGGAAATGGCACCGACTACTCGACACACCGTGAATATGAATGAAGAGGAATTCCGTACTTTTCTAGCTTCAAACATAGCCGCAGTACAGGCTGCGCTACATACCAACAATAACCTTGGATCTAGCAGTACAGGAAATCGTGTAGGATGCACCTATAAAGAATTCACTGCCTGCAAACCTTTGGAATTTGATGGAACCGAAGGACCGATCGGATTGAAACGGTGGACCGAGAAGGCCGAATCGGTGTTTGCCATAAGTAAGTGTACTGAAGAGGACAAAGTGAAGTACGCTACGCATACCTTCACAGGTTCTGCGTTAACATGGTGGAATACCTATCTAGAGCAAGTGGGACAAGACGATGCGTACGCACTACCGTGGTCAGCATTCAAGCACTTGATGAACGAGAAGTACCGTCCCAGAACCGAGGTCAATAAGCTCAAGACAGAACTTAGAGGGTTACGAACCCAAGGATTTGATATTACCACGTACGAAAGACGATTCACAGAATTGTGCCTATTGTGTCCGGGAGCATTCGAAGATGAGGAAGAGAAGATCGACGCGTTTGTGAAAGGATTACCGGAAAGAATCCAAGAAGATATAAGTTCACACGAGCCCGCCTCCATACAACAGGCATGTAGAATGGCTCACAAACTAGTGAACCAGATTGAAGAAAGAATTAAAGAACAGACTGCCGAAGAGGCCAATGTGAAGCAAGTCAATAGAAAGTGGGAGGAAAACGGTGATAAGAATCACCAATACAACAACAACAGCAATTACAATAATAATCGCAACAATTATCCCAACAATCGCAACATCAATCGCAACTACAACAAACGGCCCAACAACAACAACAACAACAACAACAACAACAACAACAGCAACTACAACAATCATCCCAACAACAATAATAACCGCAACAACAACAACAATCAGAAGCAGCTATGCCAAAGGTGTGAAAAGTATCACTCGGGGTTCTGCACCAAATTTTGCAACAAGTGTAAAAGAAATGGTCATAGCGCGGTAAAGTGTGAGGTCTACGGACCAGGGGTTAATAGAACGAAAGGAACAAATGGTGTCGGAACGAGTAATGGCGGAGCAAGTAGTGTCGGAGCAAGTTATGCCAATGTAGTTTGTTATAAATGTGGAAAACCGGGCCACATTATTAGAAATTGCCCGAACCAGGAGAACACGAATGGACAAGGCCGCGGAAGAGTTTTCAATATTAATGCGGCAGAGGCACAGGAAGACCCGGAGCTTGTTACGGGTACGTTTCTTATTGACAATATATCTGCTTACGTTTTATTTGATTCGGGTGCGGATAGAAGCTATATGAGTAGAGATTTTTGTGCTAAATTAAGTTGTCCATTGACGCCTTTGGATAGTAAATTTTTACTCGAATTAGCAAATGGTAAATTAATTTCAGCAGATAATATATGTCGGAATCGAGAAATTAAACTGGTTAGCGAAACATTTAAGATTGATTTGATACCAGTAGAGTTAGGGAGTTTTGATGTGATAATCGGTATGGACTGGTTGAAAGAAGTGAAAGCGGAGATCGTTTGTTACAAAAATGCAATTCGCATTATACGAGAAAAAGGAAAACCCTTAATGGTGTACGGAGAAAAGGGCAACACGAAGCTACATCTTATTAGTAATTTGAAGGCACAAAAACTAATAAGAAAAGGTTGCTATGCTGTTCTAGCACACGTCGAGAAAGTACAAACTGAAGAAAAGAGCATCAATGATGTTCCCATTGCAAAAGAATTTCCCGATGTATTTCTGAAAGAATTACCGGGATTACCCCCACATCGATCCGTTGAATTTCAAATAGATCTTGTACCAGGAGCTGCACCAATAGCTCGTGCTCCTTACAGACTCGCACCCAGCGAGATGAAAGAACTACAAAGCCAATTACAAGAACTTTTAGAGCGTGGTTTCATTCGACCAAGCACATCACCGTGGGGAGCTCCTGTTTTGTTTGTCAAGAAGAAAGATGGTACATTCAGGTTATGTATCGACTACCGAGAGTTGAACAAACTTACCATCAAGAACCGCTACCCACTACCGAGAATCGACGACTTATTTGATCAACTACAAGGCTCGTCTGTTTATTCAAAGATTGACTTACGTTCCGGGTATCATCAAATGCGGGTGAAAGAAGATGATATTCCAAAGACTGCTTTCAGAACACGTTACGGTCATTACGAGTTTATGGTCATGCCGTTTGGTTTAACTAATGCACCAGCTGTGTTCATGGACCTTATGAACCGAGTGTGTGGACCATACCTTGACAAGTTTGTCATTGTTTTCATTGATGACATACTTATTTACTCAAAGAATGACCAAGAACACGGTGAACATTTGAGAAAGGTGTTAGAAGTATTGAGGAAGGAAGAATTGTACGCTAAGTTTTCAAAGTGTGCATTTTGGTTGGAAGAAGTTCAATTCCTCGGTCACATAGTGAACAAAGAAGGTATTAAGGTGGATCCGGCAAAGATAGAAACTGTTGAAAAGTGGGAAACCCCGAAAACTCCGAAACACATACGCCAGTTTTTAGGACTAGCTGGTTACTACAGAAGGTTCATCCAAGACTTTTCCAGAATAGCAAAACCCTTGACTGCATTAACGCATAAAGGGAGGAAATTTGAATGGAATGATGAACAAGAGAAAGCGTTTCAGTTATTGAAGAAAAAGTTAACTACGGCACCTATATTGTCATTGCCTGAAGGGAATGATGATTTTGTGATTTATTGTGACGCATCAAAGCAAGGTCTCGGTTGTGTATTAATGCAACGAACGAAGGTGATTGCTTATGCGTCTAGACAATTGAAGATTCACGAACAAAATTATACGACGCATGATTTGGAATTAGGCGAGGTTGTTTTTGCATTAAAGACTTGGAGGCACTACTTATATGGGGTCAAAAGTATTATATATACCGACCACAAAAGTCTTCAACACATATTTAATCAGAAACAACTGAATATGAGGCAGCGTAGGTGGATTGAATTATTGAATGATTATGATTTTGAGATTCGTTACCACCCGGGGAAGGCAAATGTGGTAGCCGATGCCTTGAGCAGGAAGGATAGAGAACCCATTCGAGTAAAATCTATGAATATAATGATTCATAATAACATTACTACTCAAATAAAGGAGGCGCAACAAGGAGTTTTAAAAGAGGGAAATTTAAAGGATGAAATACCCAAAGGATCGGAGAAGCATCTTAATATTCGGGAAGACGGAACCCGGTATAGGGCTGAAAGGATTTGGGTACCAAAATTTGGAGATATGAGAGAAATGGTACTTAGAGAAGCTCATAAAACCAGATACTCAATACATCCTGGAACGGGGAAGATGTACAAGGATCTCAAGAAACATTTTTGGTGGCCGGGTATGAAAGTCGATGTTGCTAAATACGTAGGAGAATGTTTGACGTGTTCTAAGGTCAAAGCTGAGCATCAGAAACCATCAGGTCTACTTCAACAACCCGAAATCCCGGAATGGAAATGGGAAAACATTACCATGGATTTCATCACTAAATTGCCAAGGACTGCAAGTGGTTTTGATACTATTTGGGTAATAGTTGATCGTCTCACCAAATCAGCACACTTCCTACCAATAAGAGAAGATGACAAGATGGAGAAGTTAGCACGACTGTATTTGAAGGAAGTCGTCTCCAGACATGGAATACCAATCTCTATTATCTCTGATAGGGATGGTAGATTTATTTCAAGATTCTGGCAGACATTACAGCAAGCATTAGGAACTCGTCTAGACATGAGTACTGCCTATCATCCACAAACTGATGGGCAGAGTGAAAGGACGATACAAACGCTTGAAGACATGCTACGAGGATGTGTTATTGATTTCGGAAACAGTTGGGATCGACATCCACCGTTAGCAGAATTTTCCTACAACAACAGCTACCATTCAAGCATTGAGATGGCGCCGTTTGAAGCACTTTATGGTAGAAAGTGCAGGTCTCCGATTTGTTGGAGTGAAGTGGGGGATAGACAGATTACGGGTCCGGAGATTATACAAGAAACTACCGAGAAGATCATCCAAATTCAACAACGGTTGAAAACCGCCCAAAGTCGACAAAAGAGCTACGCTGACATTAAAAGAAAAGATATAGAATTTGAAATTGGAGAGATGGTCATGCTTAAAGTTGCACCTTGGAAAGGCGTTGTTCGATTTGGTAAACGAGGGAAATTAAATCCAAGGTTTATTGGACCATTCAAGATTATTGATCGTGTCGGACCAGTAGCTTACCGACTTGAGTTACCTCAACAACTCACGGCTGTACATAACACTTTCCACGTCTCGAATTTGAAGAAATGTTTTGCTAAAGAAGATCTCACTATTCCGTTAGATGAAATCCAAATCAACGAAAAACTTCAATTCATCGAAGAACCCGTCGAAATAATGGATCGTGAGGTTAAAAGACTTAAGCAAAACAAGATACCAATTGTTAAGGTTCGATGGAATGCTCGTAGAGGACCCGAGTTCACCTGGGAGCGTGAAGATCAGATGAAGAAGAAATACCCGCATCTATTTCCAGAAGATTCGTCAACACCTTCAACAGCTTAAAATTTCGGGACGAAATTTATTTAACGGGTAGGTACTGTAGTGACCCGAACTTTTTCATGTTTATATATATTAATTGAGATTGATATTTACATGATTAAATGTTTCCAACATGTTAAGCAATCAAACTTGTTAAGACTTGATTAATTGAAATATGTTTCATATAGACAATTGACCACCCAAGTTGACCGGTGATTCACGAACGTTAAAACTTGTAAAAACTATATGATGACATATATATGGATATATATATAGTTAACATGATACTATGATAAGTAAACATATCATTAAGTATATTAACAATGAACTACATATGTAAAAACAAGACTACTAACTTAATGATTTTTAAACGAGACATATATGTAACGATTATCGTTGTAAAGACATTTAATGTATATATATCATATTAAGAGATATTCATACATGATAATATCATGATAATATAATAATTTAAAATCTCATTTGATATTATAAACATTGGGTTAACAACATGTAACAAGATCGTTAACCTAAAGGTTTCAAAACAACACTTACATGTAACGACTAACGATGACTTAACGACTCAGTTAAAATGTATATACATGTAGTGTTTTAATATGTATTTATACACTTTTGAAAGACTTCAATACACTTATCAAAATACTTCTACTTAACAAAAATGCTTACAATTACATTCTCGTTCAGTTTCATCAACAATTCTACTCGTATGCACCCGTATTCGTACTCGTACAATACACAGCTTTTAGATGTATGTACTATTGGTATATACACTCCAATGATCAGCTCTTAGCAGCCCATGTGAGTCACCTAACACATGTGGGAACCATCATTTGGCAACTAGCATGAAATATCTCATAAGATTACAAAAATATGAGTAATCATTCATGACTTATTTACATGAAAACAAAATTACATATCCTTTATATCTAATCCATACACCAACGACCAAAAACACCTACAAACACTTTCATTCTTCAATTTTCTTCATCTAATTGAACTCTCTCAAGTTCTATCTTCAAGTTCTAAGTGTTCTTCATAAATTCCAAAAGTTCTAGTTTCATAAAATCAAGAATACTTTCAAGTTTGCTAGCTCACTTCCAATCTTGTAAGGTGATCATCCAACCTCAAGAAATCTTTGTTTCTTACAGTAGTTTATCATTCTAATACAAGGTAATAATCATATTCAAACTTTGGTTCAATTTCTATAACTATAACAATCTTATTTCAAGTGATGATCTTACTTGAACTTGTTTTCGTGTCATGATTTTGCTTCAAGAACTTTGAGCCATCCAAGGATCCATTGAAGCTAGATCCATTTTTCTCTTTTCCAGTAGGTTCATCCAAGGAACTTAAGGTAGTAATGATGTTCATAACATCATTCGATTCATACATATAAAGCTATCTTATTCGAAGGTTTAAACTTGTAATCACTAGAACATAGTTTAGTTAATTCTAAACTTGTTCGCAAACAAAAGTTAATCCTTCTAACTTGACTTTTAAAATCAACTAAACACATGTTCTATATCTATATGATATGCTAACTTAATGATTTAAAACCTGGAAACACGAAAAACACCGTAAAACCGGATTTACGCCGTCGTAGTAACACCGCGGGCTGTTTTGGGTTAGTTAATTAAAAACTATGATAAACTTTGATTTAAAAGTTGTTATTCTGAGAAAATGATTTTTATTATGAACATGAAACTATATCCAAAAATTATGGTTAAACTCAAAGTGGAAGTATGTTTTCTAAAATGGTCATCTAGACGTCGTTCTTTCGACTGAAATGACTACCTTTACAAAAACGACTTGTAACTTATTTTTCCGACTAGAAACCTATACTTTTTTTGTTTAGATTCATAAAATAGAGTTCAATATGAAACCATAGCAATTTGATTCACTCAAAACGGATTTAAAATGAAGAAGTTATGGGTAAAACAAGATTGGATAATTTTTCTCATTTTAGCTACGTGAAAATTGGTAACAAATCTATTCCAACCATAACTTAATCAACTTGTATTATATATTATGTAATCTTGAGATACCATAGACACGTATACAATGTTTCGACCTATCATGTCGACACATCTATATATATTTCGGAACAACCATAGACACTCTATATGTGAATGTTGGAGTTAGCTATACAGGGTTGAGGTTGATTCCAAAATATATATAGTTTGAGTTGTGATCAATACTGAGATACGTATACACTGGGTCGTGGATTGATTCAAGATAATATTTATCGATTTATTTCTGTACATCTAACTGTGGACAACTAGTTGTAGGTTACTAACGAGGACAGCTGACTTAATAAACTTAAAACATCAAAATATATTAAAAGTGTTGTAAATATATTTTGAACATACTTTGATATATATGTATATATTGTTATAGGTTCGTGAATCAACCAGTGGCCAAGTCTTACTTCCCGACGAAGTAAAAATCTGTGAAAGTGAGTTATAGTCCCACTTTTAAAATCTAATATTTTTGGGATGAGAATACATGCAGGTTTTATAAATGATTTACAAAATAGACACAAGTACGTGAAACTACATTCTATGGTTGAATTATCGAAATCGAATATGCCCCTTTTTATTAAGTCTGGTAATCTAAGAATTAGGGAACCGACACCCTAATTGACGCGAATCCTAAAGATAGATCTATTGGGCCCAACAAGCCCCATCCAAAGTACCGGATGCTTTAGTACTTCGAAATTTATATCATATCCGAAGGGTGTCCCGGAATGATGGGGATATTCTTATATATGCATCTTGTTAATGTCGGTTACCAGGTGTTCACCATATGAATGATTTTTATCTCTATGTATGGGATGTGTATTGAAATATGAAATCTTGTGGTCTATTATTATGATTTGATATATATAGGTTAAACCTATAACTCACCAACATTTTTGTTGACGTTTTAAGCATGTTTATTCTCAGGTGAATATTAAGAGCTTCCGCTGTTGCATACTAAAATAAGGACAAGATTTGGAGTCCATGTTTGTATGATATTGTATAAAAACTGCATTCAAGAAACTGATTTCGATGTAACATATTTGTATTGTAAACCATTATGTAATGGTCGTGTGTAAACAGGATATTTTAGATTATCATTATTTGATAATCTACGTAAAGCTTTTTAAACCTTTATTTATGAAATAAAGGTTATGGTTGGTTTTAAAAATGAATGCAGTCTTTGAAAAACGTCTCATATAGAGGTCAAAACCTCGCAACGAAATCAATTAATATGGAACGTTTTTAATCAATAAGAACGGGACATTTCAAAAAACACCGTAAAACTGGATTTACGCCGTCGTAGTAACACCGCGGGCTGTTTTGGGTTAGTTAATTAAAAACTATAATAAAATTTGATTTAAAAGTTGTTATTCTGAGAAAATGATTGTTATTATGAACATGAAACTATATCCAAAAATTATGGTTAAACTCAAAGTGGAAGTATGTTTTCTAAAATGGTCATCTAGACGTCGTTCTTTCGACTGAAATGACTACCTTTACAAAAACGACTTGTAACTTATTTTTCCGACTATAAACCTATACTTTTTCTGTTTAGATTCAGAAAATAGAGTTCTATATGAAACCATAGCAATTTGATTCACTCAAAACGGATTTAAAATGAAGAAGTTATGGGTAAAACAAGATTGGATAATTTTTCTCATTTTAGCTACGTGAAAATTTGTAACAAATCTATTCCAACCATAACTTAATCAACTTGTATGGTATATTATGTAATCTTGAGATACCATAGACACGTATACAATGTTTCGACCTATCATGTCGACATATCTATATATATTTCAGAACAACCATAGACACTCTATATGTGAATGTTGGAGTTAGCTATACAGGGTTGAGGTTGATTCCAAAATATATATAGTTTGAGTTGTGATCAATACTGAGATACGTATACACTGGGTCGTGGATTGATTCAAGATAATATTTATCTATTTATTTCTGTACATCTAACTGTGGACAACTAGTTGTAGGTTACTAACGAGGACAGCTGACTTAATAAACTTAAAACATCAAAATATATTAGAAGTGTTGTAAATATATTTTTAACATACTTTGATATATATGTATATATTGTTATAGGTTCGTGAATCAACCAGTGGCCAAGCCTTACTTCCCGACGAAGTAAAAATCTGTGAAAGTGAGTTATAGTCCCACTTTTAAAATCTAATATTTTTGGGATGAGAATACATGCACGTTTTATAAATGATTTACAAAATAGACACAAGTACGTGAAACTACATTCTATGGTTGAATTATCGAAATCGAATATGCCCCTTTTTATTAAGTCTGGTAATCTAAGAATTAGGGAACAGACACCCTAATTGACGTGAATCCTAAAGATAGATCTATTGGGCCTAACAAACCCCATCCAAAGTACCGGATGCTTTAGTACTTCGAAATTTATATCATATCCGAAGGGTGTCCCGGAATGATGGGGATATTCTTATATATGCATCTTGTTAATGTCGGTTACCAGGTGTTCACCATATGAATGATTTTTATCTCTATGTATGGGATGTGTATTGAAATATGAAATCTTGTGGTCTATTATTATGATTTGATATATATAGGTTAAACCTATAACTCACCAACATTTTTGTTGACGTTTTAAGCATGTTTATTCTCAGGTAATTATTAAGAGCTTCCGCTGTCGCATACTTAAATAAGGACGAGATTTGGAGTCCATGCTTGTATGATATTGTGTATAAACTGCATTCAAGAAACTTATTTTGTTGTAATATATTTGTATTGTAAACCATTATGTAATGGTAGTGTGTAAACAAGATATTTTAGATTATCATTATTTGATAATCTACGTAAAGCTTTTTAAACCTTTATTGATGAAATAAAGGTTATGGTTTGTTTTAAAATGAATGCAGTCTTTGAAAAACGTCTCATGTAGAGGTCAAAACCTCGCAACGAAATCAATTAATATGGAACGTTTTTAATCAATAAGAACGGGACATTTCAGTTGGTATCCGAGCGTTGGTCTTAGAGAACCAGAATTTTGCATTAGTGTGTCTTATCGAGTTTGTTAGGATGCATTAGTGAGTCTGGACTTCGACTGTGTTTACTTGAAAAATGATTGCTTAACAAATTTTGTTGGAAACTATATTTTTTTATCATGTGAATATTATGTGATATATTAATCTGTTAACGCGTTTGATATTATGTGATAGATGTCTACCTCTACAACAAGTTCCATTGACTCACCTAATAATAATGAAAAGTCAAATGTAAATTGGAATGATTCGTGGACTGATTCACAAGTACCCGAAGAGGAACCGGAAGAAGAGTCGGAACCGGAAGAAGAATCGGAACCGGAAGAAGAATCGGAACCGGATGAAGAAATATAACCGGTGGGGGAAATAATAAAACGGTTAAGTAAAAGAAAATCCTCAACCAACCGACCAAGGTTAATTATGGTCAATGGTGTTTCCGCCAAGGAAGCAAAATATTGGGAGGATTACCAATTCTCCGATGAATCGGATTCCGACGAGAATTCCGATGATATTATAGAAATTACCCCAACTGAATTTAAAAAGGCAAAAGAAAATAATAAGGGAAAGGGCATAAAAATAGAGAAATCTAATTCCAACCCCGATGAACTTTATATGTATCGTCAACCCCCGAAGCCCTTAAGTTGTAACAATGACCCGGGAACCTCTAAACCACCAGGTTTTTCTAAACCGTTGTGGAAAACGACGGCTCGTATTAGGGGAACATCATATATCCCTAGAAACTTGGCAAAACGTACCAAAACCGAAGAAGAAGAAACAAGCGAGTCGGAATAAGATAGTTGTATTCGTGTGGTGTAATATATGTAATATAGTGTGCTTATGCTTTATTTAAGGCGAGACCTACCCGGAGACATGATTGATGAAATCTTGTCTAGAGTCGGTCAGAATTCTTCGGCACAACTATTTAAGGCGAGATCAGTTTGTAAGACATTCGAAGAACATTCCAAGAATGCCTTGGTTTATAAAAGGCTTTCGTTCGAAAGATGGGGGATATCACATTGGGAAATCCATAAGTTACGATGTGTTTACTTTGACGCATATATTGCGGGGAACCCAAATGCTATTTTACGCAATGGGTTAAGAAATTATTTTGACTCAATATATCCGAATATTGGACTTCGTGATTTAGAAAAAGCGGCTAACATGCAACATAAAGAAGCATGTTATGCTTACGGATTAGTAATGTTCGCTTCTCACCAAAGTGAGAACAAGAACATCGGGCTACAACTATTAAACAAAACGTTCCCACAAGTGACGGAGTCGGTAATTGGGGTAAGAAATGAGGTTTTTAGATTATTACGGGACTGTTGGACATTACGTAACCCTCGTCCCTTTGACGACGTTACAACACGCTGTCTTATCAACGGCCATAACGGTTATGTTCTACAAGACCAAGGATGGGAAGTAATCCTAGTAAAACCAGAATGCATGACTTGTTTCTGGAAGTATGAATTACGTGTCTTTATTGCCTTTGTTGAACGACTTGTGTACTAGCTAGAATTATCTTCACAACCATCTTGTATCAAATTTATTGTGTGCTATATTTCATGCTATATGTAAAATAAGCGGTATTGTAAGCTTGTAAAATATTGTGTAAAAGTTTGAACGCGATATATTATTATAATTAGTTTTTCATATAGAATTGTAGTAGTTGAATTGTATATTAGCTACTAAGTATGAACTTAACGGGTAGGTACTACCCGAATTTAAACTTATAAAACGCTAATATGAAGAAAAAGCTTTTATAAATGAGTTCATATTATGCTACGAAATACTATTAGCTACTCTTAATATTCTGTATGATTAACTTGTTCCATTTGACTATTTTGAAGGAAATGGCACCGACTACTCGACACACCGTGAATATGAATGAAGAGGAATTCCGTACTTTTCTAGCTTCAAACATAGCCGCAGTACAGGCTACGCTACATACCAACAATAACCTTGGATCTAGCAGTACAGAAAATCGTGTAGGATGCACCTACAAAGAATTCACTGCCTGCAAACCTTTAGAATTTGATGGAATTGAAGGACCGATCGGATTGAAACGGTGGACCGAGAAGGTCGAATCGGTGTTTTCCATAAGTAAGTGTACTGAAGAGGACAAAGTGAAGTACGCTACGCATACCTTCACAGGTTCTGCGTTAACATGGTGGAATACCTATCTAGAGCAAGTGGGACAAGACGATGCGTACGCACTACCGTGGTCAGCATTCAAGCACTTGATGAACGAGAAATACCGTCCCAGAACCGAGGTCAATAAGCTCAAGACAGAACTTAGAGGGTTACGAACCCAAGGATTTGATATTACCACGTATGAAAGACGATTCACAGAATTGTGCCTATTGTGTCCGGGAGAATTCGAAGATGAGGAAGAGAAGATCGACGCGTTTGTGAAAGGATTACCGGAAAGAATCCAAGAAGATATAAGTTCACACGAGCCCGCCTCCATACAACAGGCATGTAGAATGGCTCACAAACTAGTGAACCAGATTGAAGAAAGAATTAAAGAACAGACTACTGAAGAGGCCAATGTGAAGCAAGTCAAAGGAAAGTGGGAGGAATACGGTGATAAGAATCACCAATACAACAACAATAGCAATTACAACAATAATCGCAACAATTATCCCAACAATCGCAACATCAATCGCAACTACAACAAACGGCCCAATAACAACAACAACAACAACAACAACAGCAACTACAACAATCATCCTAACAACAATAATAACCGCAACAACAACAACAATCAGAAGCAGCTATGCCAAAGGTGTGAAAAGTATCACTCGGGGTTCTGCACCAAATTTTGCAACAAGTGTAAAAGAAATGGTCATAGCGCGGCGAAGTGTGAGGTCTACGGACCATTGGTTAATAGAACGAAAGGAACAAATGGTGTCGGAACGAGTAATGGCGGAGCAAGTAGTGTCGGAGCAAGTTATGCCAATGTAGTTTGTTATAAATGTGGAAAACCAGGCCACATTATTAGAAATTGCCCGAACCAGGAGAACACGAATGGACAAGGCCGCGGAAGAGTTTTCAATATTAATGCGGCAGAGGCACAGGAAGACCCGAAGCTTGTTACGGGTACGTTTCTTATTGACAATAAATCTGCTTACGTTTTATTTGATTCGGGTGCGGATAGAAGCTATATGAGTAGAGATTTTTGTGCTAAATTAAGTTTTCCATTGACGCCTTTGGATAGTAAATTTTTACTCGAATTAGCAAATGGTAAATTAATTTCAGCAGATAATATATGTCGGAATCGAGAAATTAAACTGGTTAGCGAAACATTTAAGATTGATTTGATACCAGTAGAGTTAGGGAGTTTTGATGTGATAATCGGTATGGACTGGTTGAAAGAAGTGAAAGCAGAGATCGTTTGTTACAAAAATGCAATTCGCATTATACGAGAAAAAGGAAAACCCTTAATGGTGTACGGAGAAAAGGGCAACACGAAGCTACATCTTATTAGTAATTTGAAGGCACAAAAACTAATAAGAAAAGGTTGCTATGCTGTTCTAGCACACGTCGAGAAAGTACAAACCGAAGAAAAGAGCATCAATGATGTTCCCATTGCAAAAGAATTTCCCGATGTATTTCCGAAAGAATTACCGGGATTACCCCCACATCGATCCGTTGAATTTCAAATAGATCTTGTACCAGGAGCTGCACCAATAGCTCGTGCTCCTTACTGACTCGCACCCAGCGAGATAAAAGAACTGCAAAGCCAATTACAAGAACTTTTAGAGCGTGGTTTCATTCGACCAAGCACATCACCGTGGGGAGCTCCTGTTTTGTTTGTCAAGAAGAAAGATGGTACATTCAGGTTGTGTATCGACTACCGAGAGTTGAACAAACTTACCATCAAGAACCGCTACCCACTACCGAGAATCGACGACTTATTTGATCAACTACAAGGCTCGTCTGTTTATTAAAAGATTGAGTTACGTTCCGGGTATCATCAGATGCGGGTGAAAGAAGATGATATTCCAAAGACTGCTTTCAGAACACGTTACGGTCATTACGAGTTTATGGTCATGCCGTTTGGTTTAACTAATGCACCAGCTATGTTCATGGACCTTATGAACCGAGTGTGTGGACCATACCTTGACAAGTTTGTCATTGTTTTTATTGATGACATACTTATTTACTCAAAGAATGACCAAGAACACGGTGAACATTTGAGAAAGGTGTTAGAAGTATTGAGGAAGGAAGAATTGTACGCTAAGTTTTCAAAGTGTGCATTTTGGTTGGAAGAAGTTCAATTCCTCGGTCACATAGTGAACAAAGAAGGTATTAAGGTGGATCCGGCAAAGATAGAAACTGTTGAAAAGTGGGAAACCCCGAAAACTCCAAAACACATACGCCAGTTTTTAGGACTAGCTGGTTACTACAGAAGGTTCATCCAAGACTTTTCCAGAATAGCAAAACCCTTGACTGCATTAACGCATAAAGGGAAGAAATTTGAATGGAATGATGAACAAGAGAAAGCGTTTCAGTTATTGAAGAAAAAGCTAACTACGGCACCTATATTGTCATTGCCTGAAGGGAATGATGATTTTGTGATTTATTGTGACGCATCAAAGCAAGGTCTCCGTTGTGTATTAATGCAACGAACGAAGGTGATTGCTTATGCGTCTAGACAATTGAAGATTCACGAACAAAATTATATGACGCATGATTTGGAATTAGGCGCGGTTGTTTTTGCATTAAAGACTTGGAGGCACTACTTATATGGGGTCAAAAGTATTATATATACCGACCACAAAAGTCTTCAACACATATTTAATCAGAAACAACTGAATATGAGGCAGTGTAGGTGGATTGAATTATTTAATGATTACGACTTTGAGATTCGTTACCACTCGGGGAAGGCAAATGTGGTAGCCGATGCCTTGAGCAGGAAGGACAGAGAACCCATTCGAGTAAAATCTATGAATATAATGATTCATAATAACCTTACTGCTCAAATAAAGGAGGCGCAACAAGGAGTTTTAAAAGAGGGAAATTTAAAGGATGAAATACCCAAAGGATCGGAGAAGCATCTTAATATTCGGGAAGACGAAACCCGGTATAGGGCTGAAAGGATTTGGGTACCAAAATTTGGAGATATGAGAGAAATGGTACTTAGAGAAGCTCATAAAACCAGATACTCAATACATCCTGGAACGGGGAAGATGTATAAGGATCTCAAGAAACATTTTTGGTGGCCGGGTATGAAAGCCGATGTTGCTAAATACGTAGGAGAATGTTTGGCGTGTTCTAAGGTCAAAGCTGAGCATCAGAAACCATCAGGTCTACTTCAACAACCCGAAATCCCGGAATGGAAATGGGAAAACATTACCATGGATTTCATCACTAAATTGCCAAGGACTGCAAGTGGTTTTGATACTATTTGGGTAATAGTTGATCGTCTCACCAAATCAGCACACTTCCTGCCAATAAGAGAAGATGACAAGATGGAGAAGTTAGCACGACTGCATTTGAAGGAAGTCGTCTCCAGACATGGAATACCAATCTCTATTATCTCTGATAGGGATGGCAGATTTTTTTCAAGATTCTGGCAGACATTACAGCAAGCATTAGGAACTCGTCTAGACATGAGTACTGCCTATCATCCACAAACTGATGGGCAGAGCGAAAGGACGATACAAACGCTTGAAGACATGCTACGAGCATGTGTTATTGATTTCGAAAACAGTTGGGATCGACATCTACCGTTAGCAGAATTTTCCTACAACAACAGCTACCATTCAAGCATTGAGATGGCGCCGTTTGAAGCACTTTATGGTAGAAAGTGCAGGTCTCCGATTTGTTGGAGTGAAGTGGGGGATAGACAGATTACGGGTCCGGAGATTATACAAGAAACTACCGAGAAGATCATCCAAATTCAACAACGGTTGAAAACCGCCCAAAGTCGACAAAAGAGCTACGCTGACATTAAAAGAAAAGATATAGAATTTGAAATTGGAGAGATGGTCATGCTTAAAGTTGCACCTTGGAAAGACGTTGTTCGATTTGGTAAACGAGGGAAATTAAATCCAAGGTATATTGGACCATTCAAGATTATTGATCGTGTCGGACCAGTAGCTTACCGACTTGAGTTACCTCAACAACTCGCGGCTGTACATAACACTTTCCACGTCTCGAATTTGAAGAAATGTTTTGCTAAAGAAGATCTCACTATTCCATTAGATGAAATCCAAATCAACGAAAAACTTCAATTCATCGAAGAACCCGTCGAAATAATGGATCGTGAGGTTAAAAAACTTAAGCAAAACAAGATACCAATTGTTAAGGTTCGATGGAATGCTCGTAGAGGACCCGAGTTCACCTGGGAGCGTGAAGATCAGATGAAGAAGAAATACCCGCATCTATTTCCTGAAGATTCGTCAACACCTTCAACAGCTTAAAATTTTGGGACGAAATTTATTTAACGGGTAGGTACTGTAGTGACCCGGAACTTTTCCATGTTTATATATATTAATTGAGATTGATATTTACATGATTAAATGTTTCCAACATGTTAAGCAATCAAACTTGTTAAGACTTGATTAATTGAAATATGTTTCATATTGACAATTGACCACCCAAGTTGACCGGTGATTCACGAACATTAAAACTTGTAAAAACTATATGATGACATATATATGGATATATATATATATATATATATATATATATATATATATATATATATATATATATATATATATATATATATATATATATATATATATATATATGTAGTGACCCGAACTTTTCCATGTTTATATATATTAATTGAGATTGATATTTACATGATTAAATGTTTCCAACATGTTAAGCAATCAAACTTGTTAAGACTTGATTAATTGAAATATGTTTCATATAGACAATTGACCACCCAAGTTGACCGGCGATTCACGAACGTTAAAACTTGTAAAAACGACATGACGATATATATATGGATATACATATGGTTAACATGAGATTATGATAAGTAAGTATCTCCATAAGTATATTAACAATGAGTTATATACATATAAAAAAGACTACTAACTTAAGGATTTCGAAACGAGACATATATGTAATGATTATCGTTGTAACGACATTTAAATGTATATATATCATATTAAGATATATTAATATATCATAATATCATGATAATATAATAATTTAACATCTCATTAGATATAATAAATAATGAGTTAACAACATTAATTGAGATCGTTAACTTAAAGGTTTCAAAACAATACTTACATGTAACGACTAACGATGACTTAACGACTCAGTTAAAATGTATATACATGTAGTGTATTTAGATGTATTAAAATACTTTTGGAAGACTTCAAGACATATATCAAAACACTCATACTTAACGAAAATGGTTACAGTTACTTTTCCATTCTTTTCTTTCATCAAGAATTCTAGTCGTATTCTTACCCGTATTATACACAGCTTCAAAACGTACTTAATATGAGTATATACCAATAGGAACTAGCATGGGATTCCACTCTTGATTATGTCATGTATGACTAATCAATTTTAACTTCTACCATGAGCTAGTCAACTAACTAGAACTCCTTTTAACCCCACTCACCACTCACCAATTACCACTCATCATTCACTCCATTTCACTTCCAATTCTCTTTCTAATTCTCTCTCAACACACACACACTATTATGAACGTATTTTTCCAATAGTTAATCATCATCTTCATCAAAAATCACTTCAAGAATCAAGCTATAATCATCATAGGAAGAACACTTCAAGAACACTTCAAAAATCCCTTCAAGTTTACTAATTTACTTCCAAGCTTTCTAATCCATTCCAAGTAATCATCTAAGATCAAGAAACCTTTGTTATATACAGTAGGTTATCTTTCTTATTCAAGGTAATATTCATATTCAAACTTTGATTCAATTTCTATAACTATAAACTATCTTAATTCGAGTAAAAATCTTACTTGAACTTGTTTTTGTGTCATGATCCTACTTCAAGAACTTTCAAGCCATCCAAGATCCTTTGAAGCTAGATCATTTCTTGTCACTTCCAGTAGGTTTACCTACTAAACTTGAGGTAGTAATGATGTTCATAACATCATTCGATTCATATATATAAAACTATTTTATTCGAAGGTTTAAACTCGTAATCACTAGAACATAGTTTAGTTAATTCTAAACTTGTTCGCAAACAAAAGTTAATCCTTCTAACTTGACTTTTAAAATTAACTAAACACATGTTCTATATCTATATGATATGCTAACTTAATGATTTAAAACCTGGAAACACGAAAAACACCGTAAAACCGGATTTACGCCGTCGTAGTAACACCTCGGGCTGTTTTGGGTTAGTTAATTAAAAACTATGATAAACTTTGATTTAAAAGTTGTTATTCTGAGAAAATGATTTTTATTATGAACATGAAACTATATCCAAAAATTATGGTTAAACTCAAAGTGGAAGTATGTTTTCTAAAATGGTCATCTAGACGTCGTTCTTTCGACTGAAATGACTACCTTTACAAAAACGACTTGTAACTTATTTTTCCGACTATAAACCTATACTTTTTCTGTTTAGATTCATAAAATAGAGTTCAATATGAAACCATAGCAATTTGATTCACTCAAAACGGATTTAAAATGAAGAAGTTATGGGTAAAACAAGATTGGATAATTTTTCTCATTTTAGCTACGTGAAAATTGGTAACAAATCTATTCCAACCATAACTTAATCAACTTGTATTGTATATTATGTAATCTTGAGATACCATAGACATGTATACAATGTTTCGACCTATCATGTCGACACATCTATATATATTTTGGAACAACCATAGACACTCTATATGTGAATGTTGGAGTTAGCTATACAGGGTTGAGGTTGATTCCAAAATATATATAGTTTGAGTTGTGATCAATACTGAGATACGTATACACTGGGTCGTGGATTGATTCAAGATAATATTTATCGATTTATTTCTGTACATCTAACTGTGAACAACTAGTTGTAGGTTACTAACGAGGACAGCTGACTTAATAAACTTAAAACATCAAAATATATTAAAAGTGTTGTAAATATATTTTAAACATACTTTGATATATATGTATATATTGTTATAGGTTCGTGAATCAACCAGTGGCCAAGTCTTACTTCTCGACGAAGTAAAAATCTGTGAAAGTGAGTTATAGTCCCACTTTTAAAATCTAATATTTTTGGGATGAGAATACATGCAGGTTTTATAAAATGATTTACAAAATAGACACAAGTACGTGAAACTACATTCTAAGGTTGAATTATCGAAATCGAATATGCCCCTTTTTATTAAGTCTGATAATCTAAGAATTAGGGAACAGACACCCTAATTGACGCGAATCCTAAAGATAGATCTATTGGGCCTTACAAACCCCATCCAAAGTACCGGATGCTTTAGTACTTCGAAATTTATATCATATCCGAAGGGTGTCCCGGAATGATGGGGATATTCTTATATATGCATCTTGTTAATGTCGGTTACCAGGTGTTCACCATATGAATGATTTTTATCTCTATGTATGGGATGTGTATTGAAATATGAAATCTTGTGGTCTATTATTATGATTTGATATATATTGGTTAAACCTATAACTCACCAACATTTTTGTTGACGTTTTAAGCATGTTTATTCTCAGGTGATTATTAAGAGCTTTCGCTGCCGCATACTTAAATAAGGACGAGATTTGGAGTCCATGCTTGTATGATATTGTGTAAAAACTGCATTCAAGAAACTTATTTTGTTGTAACATATTTGTATTGTAAACCATTATGTAATGGTCGTGTGTAAACATGATATTTTAGATTATCATTATTTGATAATCTACATAAAGCTTTTTAAAACCTTTATCTATGAAATAAAGGTTATGGTTTGTTTTAAAAATGAATGCAGTCTTTGAAAAATGTCTCAAATAGAGGTCAAAACCTCGCAACGAAATCAATTAATATGGAACGTTTTTAATCAATAAGAACGGGACATTTCAGTTGGTATCAGAGCGTTGGTCTTAGAGAACCAGAAAATTTACATTAGTGTGTCTTATCGAGTTTGTTAGGATGCATTAGTGAGTCTGGACTTCGACCGTGTTTTCTTTAAAAATGATTGCTTAACATTTTTGATGGAAACTATATATTTTTAACATATGAATATTATATGATATATTAATCTCTTAACGTGTTTGATATTATGTGATAGATGTCTACCTCTAGAACAAGTCCCATTGACTCACCTAATAATAATGAAGAGTCAAATGTAAATTGAAATGATTCGTGGACTGATTCACAAGTTCCCGAAGAGGAACCGGAAGAAGAGTCGGAACCGGAAGAAGAATCGGAACCGGAAGAAGAATCGGAACCGGAAGAAGAATCGGAACCGGAAGAAGAATCGGAACCGGAAGAAGAATCGAAACCGGTGGGGGAAATAATAAAACGGTTAAGTAAAAGAGAATCCTCAACCAACCGACCAAGGTTAATTATGGTCAATGGTGTTTCCGCCAAGGAAGCAAAATATTGGGAGGATTACCAATTCTCCGATGAATCGGATTCCGACGAGAATTCCGATGATGTTATAGAAATTACCCCAACTGAATTTAAAAAGGCAAAAGAAAATAATAAGGGAAAGGGCATAAAAATAGAGAAATCTAATTCCAACCCCGATGAACTTTATATGTATCGTCAACCCCCGAAGTCCTTAAGTTGTAACAATGACCCGGGAACCTCTAAACCACCAGGTTTTTCTAAACCAATGTGGACAACGACGACTCGTATTAGGGGAACATCATATATCCCTAGAAACTTGGCAAAACGAACCAAAACCGAACAAGAAGAAACGAGCGAGTAGGAATAAGATAGTTGTATTCGTGTGGTGTAATATATGTAATATAGTGTTCTTATGCTTTATGATATATGTAAAAATTGCTTGTATTAATAAGTATTTTTTTTATGAATCTAACTCTTGTCTATTTTACAGTATAAAAACACAAAATAGATAGACAACCCAATATTTTAAGAGACCTACTCGGAGACATGATTGATGAAATCTTGTCTAGAGTCGGTCAGAATTCTTCGGCATAACTATTTAAGGCGAGATCAGTTTGTAAGACATTCGAAGAACGTTCCAAGAATGCCTTGGTTTATAAAAGGCTTTCGTTCAAAAGATGGGGGATATCACATTGGGAAATCCATAAGTTACGATGTGTTTACTTTGACGCATATATTGCGGGGAACCCAAATGCTATTTTACGCAACGGGTTAAGAAATTATTTTGACTCAGTATATCCGAATATAGGACTTCGTGATTTAGAAAAAGCGGCTAACATGCAACATAAAGAAGCATGTTATGCTTACGGGTTAGTAATGTTCGCTTCTCACCAAAGTGAGAACAAGAACATCGGGCTACAACTATTAAACAAAACGTTCCCACAAGTGACGGAGTCGGTAATTGGGGTAAGAAATGAGGTTTTTAGGTTATTACGAGACTGTTGGTCATTACGTAACCCTCGTCCCTTTGACGACGTTACAACACGCTGTCTTATCAAAGGTGTAGTGACCCGAACTTTTCCATGTTTATATATATTAATTGAGTGTAACGACCCGGAAATTTTCGACCAAATTTAAACCTTAATCTTTATATGTTTCCGACACGATAAGCAAAATCTGTAATGTTGAGTCTAGAAAGTTTGAAATATATGTTTACGTAATCAATTACCCTTTGACCATGCCTGACGATTCACGAACGAATGTTATAAATAATATTTATGTGTATATATATATATATATATATATATATATATATATATAAATATAATTATAAGTGTACATATTAACTTACATTAAATACCAACGAACCACTTAAGTTGAATCAAAATTTAAAGTAATATATATAATAATTAAATTACTAATAAAATGAATATATTACATAGATGGTAAGTATAATATAAATAATAATGTATAAGATTTAAGTATAAGTTAAAATATAAAAGTTATATTATTAACATTATTTTCATTATAAATATTAATATTAATATAGAAATAGGTAACCTGTTAATTTTTTTTTTAAAATTGAATTATTAGTAGAAGGTATTAATAACAATTTTTATTGTAGTTATTAATTATTTAAAGTTTCAATAATATATATGGAAACAGAGATAATGTAATTTGATCTATTAGGTATGTCTTAATCTGTTTTTTTAACTTTTTCTCATTTCTGCTATTTTGCTCGTGATATATGGTCGTCCCATACTTTCTATAAATTAGTCTATCTATTTGTTTTAATGAGAAAATCTACTCAATTTCCATACCCACTTCTTAAATTCATCACCAACCTCATTTGATAATCACCATCACATCTATAGCACCGTAGACACTATCACTCCTATCACCACCCTCTAAACCGTCGGGACACCATCATAATCGACACCCTCACACCTTGGAACCCGTCATCTCACAATCATCATAAACCACTCTACACCCAAAGTCACCATATCACCACCACCTATCTTTCTTTCTCTCTATCTCTCTCATGATTAAAACCACCATCAACCCATTTTTTTCCCGTTTTATTTCTGTTGTCATCACGAACCAAAGACCCCAAATTAATAAACCCATATCACCACTGCTATTACGATTTCTGTTTATAGACATAACAACCATCATGTAGTACTTCCTTTCCTGATTGTAAACCGTCACCATGACCTTTATCTTCAACAACAACACCAACCGCCATCCCTGTTACTTCCTTTCTTCCTGAAGCGAACATCCGTAGCTGTTACTGCAGTTCCCTAGTTGATTCTGTTTACGCTGATGCATGTGATTCTGTTGGGGTTAAATAACGATGAAAAAGAAGATAATACACACCTTTAATTGAGTGGGATGTAGGTCAACTTTATCTACCTTTTGACCAACTTGTTTTTAAAAAATGATAACATATGGTGTGTAATAACAAAAGCAAATGGGACCAATTGGCCGACAAAGAGAAAGGGATATAGGCCACTCACGTTTTTTTTAAAAGTATATGATTATGTTCATAGTTGCCGTGACTTATTTTTTTTTTTTTGGGGCCGTTAGTTCTAAGTAGGTTTGTGAAATACTTGGGTCGTTAAAGTGACATATTTTGGGCCGTTAATGGATTGATAAGGCTGTCATGTATGATTGGGCTGTACTCATATTTGTGACGGGCCAAGAACCGGCTGATGGTTAGCAGAACCACACACACACACACTCATGTCCATTATATTCACAAACGAATTGATATCGATAAAGGATGATGATGAATGGAAAGGCCTGCTAATTATGATGATGATTATTATTATGTTTAGATGATGAGGTGATTATGAGATGTTAATGGTTATAATGATCATGATTATAGTTATGTTAATGATACTTGATAAATGAAGAAAAGAAACCATATTGGTGTAATAGAATTGAGTTATAAATTAAAACAGAAAAGTAATGGCAGCCTAATGGTTAGGAGGTATTGTTGGTTCGCCAGAGGTCATGGGTTCGAGTCCTGTCCCGAACAGTTACTTCTTTTTAATACTCCTTTGAGGTAGTTAATACTAATACTCTTATCATTATATCATTATTATTATTATTATTATTATTATTATTATTATTATTATTATTATTATTATTATTATTATTATTATTATTATTATTATTATTATTATTATTATTATTAAAAAATAACATTACAATTAAAGTTATCATTATAATTAAAATTATCATTTTAATTAAAAGTATCATTTTTTTTATCATTGTCATTTTATTATTAAAAATATTAAAATTATCCTTTTGATTATTGTTATTATTATTATTATTATTATTACAAAGAAAATGACTAAGGTTACTATCAAAATTATTATTATCAATCTAATTTATTAAATCTAATTTTTAGTATTATCATAATGTTTATTTTGACAAACTAAAGATAATTATAAATATATATATATATATATATATATATATATATATATATATATATATATATATATATATATATATATATATATATATATATATATAATTTTTACATACATCATAAGTAGACCTAACTTACTATTTTAATATAAAAATAACATATATAGATATATATATATACATTGTATTAGAAATAATAAATACATTAATATTTTTAACAAATAATATATCTATAATTAATATATATAAACTGGACTGAAAGCCATTATATGCTCATTATGTGTTTTAATATATATACTACTGAAATAGGTTCGTGAATCCGAGGCCAACCTTATAATTGATGAATGGTGTTATATGTATTTTTACTACAAAATACAGTATGGTGAGTATATAGTCCCTTTTTGAACTTTAAATATTTTTGGGATGAGAATACATGCACTGTTTTTATAAATGATTTACGTTATGGATACAAGTGATCTAAAATCTACGTTGAGTTGTACCATGGCATATTTCTTTATACTTGGTAGCTAATATTTACGTGAGGAGCGTAAACGCGAATCCTGTTGATAGATCTATTGGGCCTGACAACCCCAACCGGGCTGGACGACCAGTTTTAAACGGTTGCACAGTACTTCGTTTCGTTACTACACTTGGTACGGTGTAGGGTTTATTTAAGAATATGCTGCTGTGATTTAAATGTTAAGTATGGTTACCAAGTGCTCAACGACTTTTCATACACGAGGAGTGTATTATGTATAAACATGAAATCTTGTGGTCCATAGTTATAACGCTGCTAGCATCAAACCTATATATCTCACCAACTTTATGTTGACGTTTTAAAGCATGTTTATTCTCAGGTACTAATTAAATCTTCCACTGTGCATTAACTCATACTAAAGACATTACTTGGAGTCGATCATCGCAATGGAACCAAATGTTGAAGATTTCGTCCAGGGGGATAAGGACGGGTCCTTTCAGTTGGTATTAGAGCGGTGGTCTTAGCGAACCAGGTCTGCATTAGTGTGTCTAACTGATAAGTTGTTAGGATACATTAGTGAGTCTGGACTTTGACCGTGTCTTCATGTCAAAAGTTCTGCTTATCATTCATAGCTGGAAATTATCTGCTTATCATCCTTAGGAAATTACCTGCTTATCATTCGTAAGTCTAGACACGTCTTACTGCATTTAGTGCATCGATAGTGTATGGACAAAATTCATATCTTAGCATATCTGTTATTGTTACCTATGTCTGACATCTTTTCAAAGATTCTCCGTAATTTACGGGATTTTGGTATTATATATACAAATGTAAATTATGTATTGAAGAATACCAAATATAACTCCTATAATCTATTTCATACCAAAAATTTATTTCCCCGACTATACAAGATGAATTCCGCATCTAGTTCGAATTCCTCCGACTCCGACAGCTACGCCGATATGGATTTCCATTCGGGCTCCGAAGGCAGCGTCACAGGAATGGATCAACCAATTTCCCATCATCTATTCTGGATGAATTGGGGATGAGTTCGTAATTTACTAAATTATTGGAGACAAGAAGAGGGTGATCCCTTCCATCCACCAAATTGCCCTCTTGGCGATGAACCTGAAGCACTTACAGGCGAACCTGTTCGAGAAACCATTTTCTCTCTCATTTCTAGAGTATCTCGTCACGATTACATACTATCTCATATTTCAGATCTTGTTCATTCGCTCACTCCAACCGCCAATCATCCCGGTGTACTAGCAGAAATTAACGAACTTCGCGCTCGCGTGACGACTTTGGAAAACATGGTGCGAAGGTTACAAATACCAGCAGCAGCACCAGCGGCATAAACCGTACCACAATCATCAACGCCAACAGTACCCTTATCACCCTCAACCACAACCGCGTCGTAAACCTCAACATCATAATCTGTATCTCGGATATCAACCTCACACGCTTCAATATCACCATACTGTACTTCGAGTATGATTTTCGTTCTACATATCGTTCTACATCGATTATTTTTGTTTTACGTAACGTTTTACTCCATTCGACATGGCGATTTTGTAATCTTTAATGTTTTAGAGATCATGTAATCTAGTGATAACGATAAATCAAATGAGTTTAATATCCTAGTGACTCATTAAATTCATAATTACATTCGAAGAAAATATATATGCAAGTATATTTTCATAAAGATTGTAATTAAAAATTCTTTCGTACAAACTGTTAATGATGAATATATTTTAACGGGTAGGTAGTACCCGAGGAATATTTAGATTTCACATTAACCAGTTACATTGTACATTCTTCGAATCTGATTCAACAGTTATTTACTATCCCATTTACAACTACCGATATACGTATCTGTTCACCACAGAACAACCATTTCCATTCATATTACATATTTGGATTTTGACCTATTAGAATCCAACAAGTGGCATAACGAAGAAAACATTGGACAAAATAAAAAGTGTTAGAAACAGACAAATAAACTATGATGAATTTTATTAAGATTCCACACTAACTGTTCCTAGCTAACTGTTCCCAGCTAACTGTTAATTCCGTATTACATTTATCGCAATTTTATTTCTGTTATTTACTTTTACGCACTTTAAATAACAGGACACGTATACAAGGTTTCGACCTATCATATCGACCCATCTATATATACATTTCGGAACAACCATGGACACTCTATATGTGAATGTAGGAGTTGGCTGTACAGGGTTGGAGTTGATTCCAAAATATATATATGGTTTGAGTTGTGATCAATACTGAGACCGGTACACGGGTCACGATACGTATTAATTAATTCGGGTATTATATATTTAATTATATATGAATTTACTGGACCATTGGACAATCGGACTACTGGACTGCTAACTTTGGACAATTAAAATGAATTAAAATATTGATTATAACATATGAAACTAAATAATTCTTCAAGTTTGCCACTTGATTTCATCTTAAACCTCATTTGTATCTCGACAGTTACAATCCGCGTTCAAATCTTTCATGATTTTTGAAAATACCTCGATCAGGAGAATGAAACCGCCGCACTTCATCTACGGAAGAAAAGATTTATGCACCTGAAAAAAAAAAAAAAAAAAAAACTCTCGAACCCAAATTCATAGTTTAACACATATCAGTGTTGAATCCTTTGCCATTTATTAGCAAAAACAACCTTACGATTCCTTTTTCAAAGTAGCCAATTTTGTCACAGCTCCAGCAAGTCAACTTCGACTCTTCGTTTGAATCAACCTTATTATAACTTTGATATATACGATTAGCTTTCCTCATTGTTACCGAAGAATCTTTTATATTCCACGACATCATCAGCAGATGTACCAGCAGCTCGTCATCCCTTTGGCAGAATCAACAATCGGTATTTTGAAATCTCGCAGTGTATTATTTCAACAGTTATATATATACAACATCTATTCCAAAGAATTACATACTTCGAATGTGAAGTTTCTGAAAAACATCCAACTACGAAATAGTTCTCGAAATGCTGATGAAGCAGCAAAAACTGTAAACGACTTTAACAGTCAAAAGTTTGGTGATAAAGAATAGTAGGTTGGTAAAGCCAGAAAAAGAGAAGGTTTGGAACTGGAAAACGGATTGAGCAAAGTATGAAAGCGGCTGTGGATAAATCACAAAGACTAAACCTGCTTTCAAAGGATCCAAATGATTCAGTGTCTGCTGAAATCGTTAGCAAACACCTCACTTCTTATTCTAAACCTTTACGGATGATATTCTTCATCATCATCTTATCTTAAATATTAAAAGATATCTTCGCATCTTCCATTATACATATTCTCCATATTTCTGGAGATATTTTCACAACTATTCTTATCTGAGATCATAATATCCGTCCTACATCATAAAAGAAACTATGTTAGTTTCTAAAATCTGAAATCTTCGAAATTGAAGAATGAATGTTTTTGAAGTAGTGTTGGGAACTGAAGCATGAATTAGTATAATATAATGACACTTGATCAACGTCATTATATTACAGTAAGTCATGTTGAGTTTCTAATGGAATGTGATGATTCACAGTACCATCATCATGTACCATGTTACACGGCTCTTACATTCTATATAAGTTCTAAAAATATCAAGAAAATATTTCTTGATGATCCGGTCTTTTCCAGGATATTCTGGTAACTTGACAAATCAAAATCATTCCATTACCATTTCTTTCTTAGAGCATTAGCTATGTTCATTCTGAATTTCATACCTACGAATTCCGGACCATTACTCGCTTAACTCGAAGTCGGAAAGAGAAAACGAAAGCATAAAGCTCGGAAAAATAATGAAGAATATACAGATCAATAATAATCCCGAAATTACAAACCGTGTATATCGATGCAGATAGCAATATAGAGACGCGGAAGAATTAGAAACACTATAAACCCAAGGGTATAGTAGAAGTAAATGGATTCTTCCGGTGGTAGATGAAAGAAGAATGACAGATGTGAAAAATTAAGAGTATATCAAGGATTAGAACGGGATGGGGCATTTTAAAGAATACTTAAGGTATGAATTGAGGGAGAAAGAATAGAAGATGTGAGATATGGAAATAAGGAAGTGAAGAGTTGAATTTATAGTAATATATCCGACAAAGAAATCAAAACAGATTATTGCATTAAATCAAAGAAGATCATAATTTTCTTATTCGCTGAAGAATCAAATCTCTGAGATTTCCAAGATTTTCTGTTAAATTCCTTAAATTCTGGAATATTACTGTGACTACGTCAAAAGTTAAATCTCTATCTCTTGTGACAGCTTCACTTGTACGCTTCACATAATCGAATTGTTTTATCACTATTACTAAATGGTGATAAGACTCTAGTTATCAATTCATATTCGTCATAAAAAAATTTTATTGTTAGTCATGACGATCTCGATCAAATTTCGGGGACGAAATTTCTTTAACGGGTGGGTACTGTAACGACCCGGAAATTTCCGACCAAATTTAAACCTTAATCTTTATATGTTTCCGACACGATAAGCAAAATCTATAATGTTGAGTCTAGAAAGTTTGAAATATATGTTTACGTAATCAATTACCCTTTGACCATGCCTGTCGATTCACGAACGAATGTTTTAAATAATATTTATGTGTATATATATATATATATATATATATATATATATATAAATATAATTATAAGTGTACATATTAACTTAAATTAAATACCAACGAACCACTTAAGTTGAATCAAAATTTAAAGTAATATATATAATAATTAAATTACTAATAAAATGAATATATTACATAGATGGTAAGTATAATATAAATAATAATGTATAAGATTTAAGTATAAGTTAAAATATAAAAGTTATATTATTAACATTATTTTCATTATAAATATTAATATTAATATAGAAATAGGTAACCTGTTAATTTTTTTTTTAAATTGAATTATTAGTAGAAGGTATTAATAACAATTTTTATTGTAGTTATTAATTATTTAAAGTTTCAATAATATATATGGAAACAGAGATAATGTAATTTGATCTATTAGGTATGTCTTAATCTGTTTTTTTAACTTTTTCTCATTTCTGCTATTTTGCTCGTGATATATGGTCGTCCCATACTTTCTATAAATTAGTCTATCTATTTGTTTTAATGAGAAAATCTACTCAATTTCCATACCCACTTCTTAAATTCATCACCAACCTCATTTGATAATCACCATCACATCTATAGCACCGTAGACACTATCACTCCTATCACCACCCTCTAAACCGTCAGGACACCATCATAATCGACACCCTCACACCTTGGAACCCGTCATCTCACAATCATCATAAACCACTCTACACCCAAAGTCACCATATCACCACCACCTATCTTTCTTTCTCTCTATCTCTCTCATGATTAAAACCACCATCAACCCATTTTTTTCCCGTTTTATTTCTGTTGTCATCACGAACCAAAGACCCCAAATTAATAAACCCATATCACCACTGCTATTACGATTTCTGTTTATAGACATAACAACCATCATGTAGTACTTCCTTTCCTGATTGTAAACCGTCACCATGACCTTTATCTTCAACAAACAACACCAACCGCCATCCCTGTTACTTCCTTTCTTCCTGAAGCGAACATCCGTAGCTGTTACTGCAGTTCCCTAGTTGATTCTGTTTACGCTGATGCATGTGATTCTGTTGGGGTTAAATAACGATGAAAAAGAAGATAATACACACCTTTAATTGAGTGGGATGTAGGTCAACTTTATCTACCTTTTGACCAACTTGTTTTTAAAAAATGATAACATATGGTGTGTAATAACAAAAGCAAATGGGACCAATTGGCCGACAAAGAGAAAGGGATATAGGCCACTCACGTTTTTTTTAAAAGTATATGATTATGTTCATAGTTGCCGTGACTTATTTTTTTTTTTTTGGGGCCGTTAGTTCTAAGTAGGTTTGTGAAATACTTGGGTCGTTAAAGTGACATATTTTGGGCCGTTAATGGATTGATAAGGCTGTCATGTATGATTGGGCTGTACTCATATTTGTGACGGGCCAAGAACCGGCTGATGGTTAGCAGAACCACACACACACACACTCATGTCCATTATATTCACAAACGAATTGATATCGATAAAGGATGATGATGAATGGAAAGGCCTGCTAATTATGATGATGATTATTATTATGTTTAGATGATGAGGTGATTATGAGATGTTAATGGTTATAATGATCATGATTATAGTTATGTTAATGATACTTGATAAATGAAGAAAAGAAACCATATTGGTGTAATAGAATTGAGTTATAAATTAAAACAGAAAAGTAATGGCAGCCTAATGGTTAGGAGGTATTGTTGGTTCGCCAGAGGTCATGGGTTCGAGTCCTGTCCCGAACAGTTACTTCTTTTTAATACTCCTTTGAGGTAGTTAATACTAATACTCTTATCATTATATCATTATTATTATTATTATTATTATTATTATTATTATTATTATTATTATTATTATTATTATTATTATTATTATTATTATTATTATTATTATTATTATTATTATTATTATTATTAAAAAATAACATTACAATTAAAGTTATCATTATAATTAAAATTATCATTTTAATTAAAAGTATCATTTTTTTTATCATTGTCATTTTATTATTAAAAATATTAAAATTATCCTTTTGATTATTGTTATTATTATTATTATTATTACAAAGAAAATGACTAAGGTTACTATCAAAATTATTATTATCAATCTAATTTATTAAATCTAATTTTTAGTATTATCATAATGTTTATTTTGACAAACTAAAGATAATTATAATAAATATATATATATATATATATATATATATATATATATATATATATATATATATATATATATATATATATATATATATATATATATATATATATATATATAATTTTTACATACATCATAAGTAGACCTAACTTACTATTTTAATATAAAAATAACATATATAGATATATATATATATATACATTGTATTAGAAATAATAAATACATTAATATTTTTAACAAATAATATATCTATAATTAATATATATAAACTGGACTGAAAGCCATTATATGCTCATTATGTGTTTTAATATATATACTACTGAAATAGGTTCGTGAATCCGAGGCCAACCTTATAATTGATGAATGGTCTTATATGTATTTTTACTACAAAATACAGTATGGTGAGTATATAGTCCCTTTTTGAACTTTAAATATTTTTGGGATGAGAATACATGCACGGTTTTTATAAATGATTTACGTTATGGACACAAGTGATCTAAAATCTACGTTGAGTTGTACCATGGCATATTTCTTTATACTTGGTAGCTAATATTTACGTGAGGAGCGTAAACGCGAATCCTGTTGATAGATCTATCGGGCCTGACAACCCCAACCGGGCTGGACGACCAGTTTTAAACGGTTGCACAGTACTTCGTTTCGTTACTACACTTGGTACGGTGTAGGGTTTATTTAAGAATATGCTGCTGTGATTTAAATGTTAAGTATGGTTACCAAGTGCTCAACGACTTTTCATACACGAGGAGTGTATTATGTATAAACATGAAATCTTGCGGTCCATAGTTATAACGCTGCTAGCATCAAACCTATATATCTCACCAACTTTATGTTGACGTTTTAAAGCATGTTTATTCTCAGGTACTAATTAAATCTTCCGCTGTGCATTAACTCATACTAAAGACATTACTTGGAGTCGATCATCGCAATGGAACCAAATGTTGAAGATTTCGTCCAGGGGGATAAGGACGGGTCCTTTCATTGAGATTGATATTTACATGATTAAATGTTTCCAACATGTTAAGCAATCAAACTTGTTAAGACTTGATTAATTGAAATATGTTTCATATAGACAATTGACCACCCAAGTTGACCGGCGATTCACGAACGTTAAAACTTGTAAAAACGACATGACGATATATATATGGATATACATATGGTTAACATGAGATTATGATAAGTAAGTATCTCCATAAGTATATTAACAATGAGTTATATACATATAAACAAGACTACTAACTTAAGGATTTCGAAACGAGACATATATGTAACGATTATCGTTGTAACGACATTTAAATGTATATATATCATATTAAGATATATTAATATATCATAATATCATGATAATATAATAATTTAACATCTCATTAGATATAATAAACAATGGGTTAACAACATTAATTGAGATCGTTAACTTAAAGGTTTCAAAACAACACTTACATGTAACGACTAACGATGACTTAACGACTCAGTTAAAATGTATATACATGTAGTGTATTTAGATGTATTAAAATACTTTTGGAAGACTTCAAGACATATATCAAAACACTCATACTTAACGAAAATGGTTACAGTTACTTTCCCATTCTTTTCTTTCATCAAGAATTCTAGTCGTATTTTTACCCGTATTATACACAGCTTCAAAACGTACTTACTATGGGTATATACCAATAGGAACTAGCATGGGATTCCACTCTTGATTATGTCATGTATGACTAATCAATTTTAACTTCTACCATGAGCTAGTCAACTAACTAGAACTCCTTTTAACCCCACTCACCAATTACCACTCATCATTCACTCCATTTCACTTCCAATTCTCTTTCTAATTCTCTCTCAACACACCCACACTATTATGAACGTATTTTTCCAGTAGTTAATCATCATCTTCATCAAAAATCACTTCAAGAATCAAGCTATAATCATCATAGGAAGAACACTTCAAGAACACTTCAAAAATCCCTTCAAGTTTACTAATTTACTTCCAAGCTTTCTAATCCATTCCAAGTAATCATCTAAGATCAAGAAACCTTTGTTATATACAGTAGGTTATCTTTCTTATTCAAGGTAATATTCATATTCAAACTTTGATTCAATTTCTATAACTATAAACTATCTTAATTCGAGTAAAAATCTTACTTGAACTTGTTTTTGTGTCATGATCCTACTTCAAGAACTTTCAAGCCATCCAAGATCCTTTGAAGCTAGATCATTTCTTGTCACTTCCAGTAGGTTTACCTACTAAACTTGAGGTAGTAATGATGTTCATAACATCATTCGATTCATATATATAAAACTATCTTATTCGAAGGTTTAAACTCGTAATCACTAGAACATAGTTTAGTTAATTCTAAACTTGTTCGCAAACAAAAGTTAATCCTTCTAACTTGACTTTTAAAATTAACTAAACACATGTTCTATATCTATATGATATGCTAACTTAATGATTTAAAACCTGGAAACACGAAAAACACCGTAAAACCGGATTTACGCCGTCGTAGTAACACCGCGGGCTGTTTTGTGTTAGTTAATTAAAAACTATGATAAACTTTGATTTAAAAGTTGTTATTCTGAGAAAATGATTTTTATTATGAACATGAAACTATATCCAAAAATTATGGTTAAACTCAAAGTGGAAGTATGTTTTCTAAAATGGTCATCTAGACGTCGTTCTTTTGACTGAAATGACTACCCTTACAAAAATGACTTGTAACTTATTTTTCCGACTATAAACCTATACTTTTTCTGTTTAGATTCATAAAATAGAGTTCAATATGAAACCATAGCAATTTGATTCACTCAAAACGGATTTAAAATGAAGAAGTTATGGGTAAAACAAGATTGGATAATTTTTCTCATTTTAGCTACGTGAAAATTGGTAACAAATCTATTCCAACCATAACTCAATCAACAAGTATTGTATATTATGTAATCTTGAGATACCATAGACACGTATACAATGTTTCGACCTATCATGTCGACACATCTATATATATTTCGGAACAACCATAGACACTCTATATGTGAATGTTGGAGTTAGCTATACATGTAGTGACCCGAACTTTTCCATGTTTATATATATTAATTGAGATTGATATTTACATGATTAAATGTTTCTAACATGTTAAGCAATCAAACTTGTTAAGACTTGATTAATTGAAATATGTTTCATATAGACAATTGACCACCCAAGTTGACCGGTGATTCACGAACGTTAAAACTTGTAAAAACTATACGATGACATATATATGGTTATATATATAGTTAACATGTTTTTATTATAAGTATGTATCTCATTAGGTATTTTAACAATGAGTTATATACATAAAAATGAGACTATTAATTTAAGAAACTCGAAAACGATATATATAACGATTATCGTTATAACAACGTCTTACTAGGTACATATGAATCATATTAAGATATTGATACACTTGGTTAATTATGTTAAATGATAAGTAAATATATTATTAAGTGTATTAACAATGAAATACATATGTAAAAATAAGACTACTAACTTAATGATTTCGAAACGAGACATATATGTAACGATTATCGTTGTAACGACATTTAACTGTATATACATCATACTGAGATATATTATATATCATAATATCATGATAATATAACAATTTAACATCTCATTTGTTATAATAAACAATGGATTAACAACATTCAACAAGATCGTTAACCTAAAGGTTTCAAAACAACATTTACATGTAACGACTAACGATGACTTAACGACTCAGTTAAAATGTATATACATGTAGTGTTTTAATATGTATTCATACACTTTTGAAAGACTTCAAGACACTTATCAAAATACTTCTACTTAACAAAAATTCTTACAATTACATCCTCGTTCAGTTTCATCAACAATTCTACTCGTATGCACCCGTATCCGTACTCGTACAATACACAGCTTTTAGATGTATGTACTATTGGTATATACACTCCAATGATCAGCTCTTAGCAGACCATGTGAGTCACCTAACACATGTGGGAACCATCATTTGGCAACTAGCATGAAATATCTCATAAAATTACAAAAATATGAGTAATCATTCATGACTTATTTACATGAAAACAAAATTACATATCCTTTATATCTAATCCATACACCAACGACCAAAAACACCTACAAACACTTTCATTCTTCAATTTTCTTCATCTAATTGATCTCTCTCAAGTTCTATCTTCAAGTTCTAAGTGTTCTTCATAAATTCTACAAGTTCTAGTTACATAAAATCAAGAATACTTTCAAGTTTGCTAGCTCACTTCCAATCTTGTAAGGTGATCATCCAACCTCAAGAAATCTTTGTTTCTTACAGTAGGTTATCATTCTAATACAAGGTAATAATCATATTCAAACTTTGATTCAATTTCTATAACTATAACAATCTTATTTCAAGTGATGATCTTACTTGAACTTGTTTTCGTGTCATGATTCTGCTTCAAGAACTTCGAGCCATCCAAGGATCCGTTGAAGCTAGATCCATTTTTCTTTTTTCCAGTAGGTTTATCCAAGGAACTTAACGTAGTAATGATGTTCATAACATCATTCGATTCATACATATAAAGCTATCTTATTCGAAGGTTTAAACTTGTAATCACTAGAACATAGTTTAGTTAATTCTAAACTTGTTCGCAAACAAAAGTTAATCCTTCTAACTTGACTTTTAAAATCAACTAAACACATGTTCTATATCTATATGATATGCTAACTTAATGATTTAAAACTTGGAAACACGAAAAACACCGTAAAACCGGATTTACGCCGTCGTAGTAACACCGCGGGCTGTTTTGGGTTAGTTAATTAAAAACTATGATAAACTTTGATTTAAAAGTTGTTATTCTGAGAAAATGATTTTTATTATGAACATGAAACTATATCCAAAAATTATGGTTAAACTCAAAGTGGAAGTATGTTTTCTAAAATGGTCATCTAGACGTCGTTCTTTCGACTGAAATGACTACCTTTACAAAAATGACTTGTAACTTATTTTTCCGACTATAAACCTATACTTTTTCTGTTTAGATTCATAAAATAGAGTTCAATATGAAACCATAGCAATTTTATTCACTCAAAATGGATTTAAAATGAAGAAGTTATGGGTAAAACAAGATTGGATAATTTTTCTCATTTTAGCTACGTGAAAATTGGTAACAAATCTATTCCAACCATAACTTAATCACCTTGTATTGTATATTATGTAATCTTGAGATACCATAGACACGTATACAATGTTTCGACCTATCATGTTGACACATCTATATATATTTCGGAACAACCATAGACACTCTATATGTGAATGTTGGAGTTAGCTATACAGGGTTGAGGTTGATTCCAAAATATATATAGTTTGAGTTGTGATCAATACTGAGATACGTATACACTGGGTCGTGGATTGATTCAAGATAATATCTATCGATTTATTTCTGTACATCTAACTGTGGACAACTAGTTGTAGGTTACTAACGATGACAGCTGACTTAATAAACTTAAAACATCAAAATATATTAAAAATGTTGTAAATATATTTTAAACATACTTTGATATATATGTATATATTGTTATAGGTTCGTGAATCAACCAGTGGCCAAGTCTTACTTCCCGACGAAGTAAAAATCTGTGAAAGTGAGTTATAGTCCCACTTTTAAAATCTAATCTTTTTGGGATGAGAATACATGCAGGTTTTATAAATGATTTACAAAATAGACACAAGTACGTGAAACTACATTCTATGGTTGAATTATCGAAATCGAATATGCCCCTTTTTATTAAGTCTGGTAATCTAAGAATTAGGGAACAGACACCCTAATTGACGCGAATCCTAAAGATAGATCTATTGGGTCTAACAAACCCCATCCAAAGTACCGGATGCTTTAGTACTTCGAAATTTATATCATATCCGAAGGGTGTCCCGGAATGATGGGGATATTCTTATATATATGCATCTTGTTAATGTCGGTTACCAGGTGTTCACCATATGAATGATTTTTATCTCTATGTATGGGATGTGTATTGAAATATGAAATCTTGTGGTCTATTACTATGATTTGATATATATAGGTTAAACCTATAACTCACCAACATTTTTGTTGACGTTTTAAGCATGTTTATTCTCAGGTGATTATTAAGAGCTTCCGCTGTCGCATACTTAAATAAGGACGAGATTTGGAGTCCATGCTTGTATGATATTGTGTAAAAACTGCATTCAAGAAACTTATTTTTGTTGTAACATATTTGTATTGTAAACCATTATGTAATGGTCTTGTGTAAACAGGATATTTTAGATTATCATTATTTGATAATCTACGTAAAGCTTTTTAAAACCTTTATCTATGAAATAAAGGTTATGGTTTGTTTTAAAAATGAATGCAGTCTTTGAAAAACGTCTCATATAGAGGTCAAAACCTCGCAACGAAATCAATTAATATGGAACGTTTTTAATCAATAAGAACGGGACATTTCAGTTGGTATCCGAGCGTTGGTCTTAGAGAACCAGAATTTTGCATTAGTGTGTCTTATCGAGTTTGTTAGGATGCATTAGTGAGTCTGGACTTCGACCGTGTTTACTTGAAAAATGATTGCTTAACAAATTTTGTTGGAAACTATATATTTTTAACATGTGAATATTATGTGATATATTAATCTCTTAACGCGTTTGATATTATGTGATAGATGTCTACCTCTAGAACAAGTCCCATTGACTCACCTAATAATAATGAAGAGTCAAATGTAAATTGGAATGATTCGTGGACTGATTCACAAGTTCCCGAAGAGGAACCGGAAGAAGAGTCGGAACCGGAAGAAAAATCGGAACCGGAAGAAGAATCGGAACCGGATGAAGAAATAGAACCGGTGGGGGAAATAATAAAACGGTTAAGTAAAAGAAAATCCTCAACCAACCGACCAAGGTTAATTATGGTCAATGGTGTTTCCGCCAAGGAAGCAAAATATTGGGAGGATTACCAATTCTCCGATGAATCGGATTCCGACGAGAATTCCGATGATGTTATAGAAATTACCCCAACTGAATTTAAAAAGGCAAAAGAAAATAATAAGGGAAAGGGCATAAAAATAGAGAAATCTAATTCCAACCCCGATGAACTTTATATGTATCGTCAACGCCCGAAGTCCTTAAGTTGTAACAATGACCCGGGAACCTCTAAACCACCAGGTTTTTCTAAACCAATGTGGACAACGACGGCTCGTATTAGGGGAACATCATATATCCCTAGAAACTTGGCAAAACGAACCAAAACCGAAGAAGAAGAAACGAGCGAGTCGGAATAAGATAGTTGTATTCGTGTGGTGTAATATATGTAATATAGTGTTCTTATGCTTTATGATATATGTAAAAATTGCTTGTATTAATAAGTATTTTTTTATGAATCTAACTCTTGTCTATTTTACAGTTTAAAAACACAAAATGGATAGACAACCCAATATTTTAAGAGACCTACCCGGAGACATGATTGATGAAATCTTGTCTAGAGTCGGCCAGAATTCCTCGGCACAACTATTTAAGGCGAGATCAGTTTGTAAGACATTCGAAGAACGTTCCAAGAATGTCTTGGTTTATAAGAGACTTTCGTTTGAAAGATGGGGGATATCACATTGGGAAACCCATAAGTTACGATGTGTTTACTTTGACGCATATATTGCGGGGAACCCAAATGCTATTTTACGCAACGGGTTAAGAAATTATTTTGACTCAATATATCCGAATATTGGACTTCGTGATTTAGAAAAAGCGGCTAACATGCAACATAAAGAAGCATGTTATGCTTACGGATTAGTAATGTTCGCTTCTCACCAAAGTGAGAACAAGAACATCGGGCTACAACTATTAAACAAAACGTTTCCACAAGTGACGGAGTCGGTAATTGGGGTAAGAAATGAGGTTTTTAGATTATTACGGGACTGTTGGACATTACGTAACCCTCGTCCCTTTGACGACGTTACAACACGCTGTCTTATCAACGGCCATAACGGTTATGTTGCACAAGACCAAGGATGGGAAGTAGTCCTAGTAAAACCAGAATGCATGACTTGTTTCTGCACGTATGAATTACGTGTCTTTATTGCCTTTGCTGAACGACTTGTGTACTAGCTAGAATTATCTTCACAACTATCTTGTATCAAAGTTATTGTGTGCTATATTTCATGCTTTATGTAAAATAAGCGGTATTGTAAGTTTGTAAAATATTGTATAAAAGTTTGAACGCGAAATATTATTATAATCAGTTTTTCATATAGAATTGTAGTAGTTGAATTGTATATTAGCTACTAAGTATGAACTTAACGGGTAGGTACTACCCGAATTTAAACTTATAAAACGCTAATATGAAGAAAAAGCTTTTATAAATGAGTTCATATTATGCTACGAAATACTATTAACTACTCTTAATATTCTGTATGATTAACTTGTTCCATTTAACTATTTTGAAGGAAATGGCACCGACTACTCGACACACCGTGAATATGAATGAAGAGGAATTCCGTACTTTTCTAGCTTCAAACATAGCCGCAGTACAGGCTGCGCTACATACCAACAATAACCTTGGATCTAGCAGTACAGGAAATCGTGTAGGATGCACCTACAAAGAATTCACTGCCTGCAAACCTTTGGAATTTGATGGAACCGAAGGACCGATCGGATTGAAACGGTGGACCGAGAAGGTCGAATCGGTGTTTGCCATAAGTAAGTGTACTGAAGAGGACAAAGTAAAGTACGCTACACATACCTTCACAGGTTCTGCGTTAACATGGTGGAATACCTATCTAGAGCAAGTGGGACAAGACGATGCGTACGCACTACCGTGGTCAGCATTCAAGCACTTGATGAACGAGAAGTACCGTCCCAGAACCGAGGTCAATAAGCTCAAGACAGAACTTAGAGGGTTACGAACCCAAGGATTTGATATTACCACGTACGAAAGACGATTCACAGAATTGTGCCTATTGTGTCCGGGAGCATTCGAAGATGAGGAAGAGAAGATCGACGCGTTTGTGAAAGGATTACCGGAAAGAATCCAAGAAGATATAAGTTCACACGAGCCCGCCTCCATACAACAGGCATGTAGAATGGCTCACAAACTCGTGAACCAAATTGAAGAAAGAATTAAAGAACAGACTGCTGAAGAGGCCAATGTGAAGCAAGTCAAAAGAAAGTGGGAGGAAAACGGTGATAAGAATCACCAATACAACAACAACAGCAATTACAACAATAATCGCAACAATTATCCCAACAATCGCAACATCAATCGCAACTACAACAAACGGCCCAACAATAACAACAACAACAACAATAGCAACTACAACAATCATCCCAACAACAATAATAACCGCAACAACAACAACAATCAGAAGCAGCTATGCCAAAGGTGTGAAAAGAATCACTCGGGGTTCTGCACCAAATTTTGCAACAAGTGTAAAAGAAATGGTCATAGCGCTGCGAAGTGTGAGGTCTACGGACCAGGGGTTAATAGAACGAAAGGAACAAATGGTGTCGGAATGAGTAATGGCGGAGCAAGTAGTGTCGGAGCAAGTTATGCCAATGTAGTTTGTTATAAATGTGGAAAACCGGGCCACATTATTAGAAATTGCCCAAACCAGGAGAACACGAATGGACAAGGCCGTGGAAGAGTTTTCAATATTAATGCGGCAGAGGCACAGGAAGACCCGGAGCTTGTTACGGGTACGTTTCTTATTGACAATAAATCTGCTTACGTTTTATTTGATTCGGGTGCGGATAGAAGCTATATGAGTAGAGATTTTTGTGCTAAATTAAGTTGTCCATTGACGCCTTTAGATAGTAAATTTTTACTCGAATTAGCAAATGGTAAATTAATTTCAGCAGATAATATATGTCGGAATCGAGAAATTAAACTGGTTAGCGAAACATTTAAGATTGATTTGATACCAGTAGAGTTAGGGAGTTTTGATGTGATAATCGGTATGGACTGGTTGAAAGAAGTGAAAGCGGAGATCGTTTGTTACAAAAATGCAATTCGTATTATACGAGAAAAAGGAAAACCCTTAATGGTGTACGGAGAAAAGGGCAACACGAAGCTACATCTTATTAGTAATTTGAAGGCACAAAAACTAATAAGAAAAGGTTGCTATGCTGTTCTAGCACATGTCGAGAAAGTACAAACTGAAGAAAAGAGCATCAATGATGTTCCCGTCGCAAAAGAATTTCCTGATGTATTTCCGAAAGAATTACCGGGATTACCCCCACATCGATCCGTTGAATTTCAAATAGATCTTGTACCAGGAGCTGCACCAATAGCTCGTGCTCCTTACAGACTCGCACCCAGCGAGATGAAAGAACTACAAAGCCAATTACAAGAACTTTTAGAGCGTGGTTTCATTCGACCAAGCACATCACCGTGGGGAGCTCCTGTTTTGTTTGTCAAGAAGAAAGATGGTACATTCAGGTTGTGTATCGACTACCGAGAGTTGAACAAACTTACCATCAAGAACCGCTACCCACTACCGAGAATCGATGACTTATTTGATCAACTACAAGGCTCGTCTGTTTATTCAAAGATTGACTTACGTTCCGGGTATCATCAAATGCGGGTGAAAGAAGATGATATTCCAAAGACTGCTTTCAGAACACGTTACGGTCATTACGAGTTTATGGTCATGCCGTTTGGTTTAACTAATGCACCAGCTGTGTTCATGGACCTTATGAACCGAGTGTGTGGACCATACCTTGACAAGTTTGTCATTGTTTTCATTGATGACATACTTATTTACTCAAAGAATGACCAAGAACACGGTGAACATTTGAGAAAGGTGTTAGAAGTATTGAGGAAGGAAGAATTGTACGCTAAGTTTTCAAAGTGTGCATTTTGGTTGGAAGAAGTTCAATTCCTCGGTCACATAGTGAACAAAGAAGGTATTAAGGTGGATCCGGCAAAGATAGAAACTGTTGAAAAGTGGGAAACCCCGAAAACTCCGAAACACATACGCCAGTTTTTAGGACTAGCTGGTTACTACAGAAGGTTCATCCAAGACTTTTTCAGAATAGCAAAACCCTTGACTGCATTAACGCATAAAGGGAAGAAATTTGAATGGAATGATGAACAAGAGAAAGCGTTTCAGTTATTGAAGAAAAAGCTAACTACGGCACCTATATTGTCATTGCCTGAAGGGAATGATGATTTTGTGATTTATTGTGATGCATCAAAGCAAGGTCTCGGTTGTGTATTAATGCAACGAACGAAGGTGATTGCTTATGCGTCTAGACAATTGAAGATTCACGAACAAAATTATACGACGCATGATTTGGAATTAGGCGCGGTTGTTTTTGCATTAAAGACTTGGAGGCACTACTTATATGGGGTCAAAAGTATTATATATACCGACCACAAAAGTCTTCAACACATATTTAATCAGAAACAACTGAATATGAGGCAGCGTAGGTGGATTGAATTATTGAATGATTACGACTTTGAGATTCGTTACCACCCAGGGAAGGCAAATGTGGTAGCCGATGCCTTGAGCAGGAAGGACAGAGAACCCATTCGAGTAAAATCTATGAATATAATGATTCATAATAACCTTACTACTCAAATAAAGGAGGCGCAACAAGGAGTTTTAAAAGAGGGAAATTTAAAGGATGAAATACCCAAAGGATCGGAGAAGCATCTTAATATTCAGGAAGACGGAACCCGGTATAGGGCTGAAAGGATTTGGGTACCAAAATTTGGAGATATGAGAGAAATGGTACTTAGAGAAGCTCATAAAACCAGATACTCAATACATCCTGGAACGGGGAAGATGTACAAGGATCTCAAGAAACATTTTTGGTGGCCGGGTATGAAAGCCGATGTTGCTAAATACGTAGGAGAATGTTTGACGTGATCTAAGGTCAAAGCTGAGCATCAGAAACCATCAGGTCTACTTCAACAACCCGAAATCCCGGAATGGAAATGGGAAAACATTACCATGGATTTCATCACTAAATTGCCAAGGACTGCAAGTGGTTTTGATACTATTTGGGTAATAGTTGACCGTCTCACCAAATCAGCACACTTCTTGCCAATAAGAGAAGATGACAAGATGGAGAAGTTAGCACGACTGTATTTGAAGGAAGTCATCTCCAGACATGGAATACCAATCTCTATTATCTCTGATAGGGATGGCAGATTTATTTCAAGATTCTGGCAGACATTACAGCAAGCATTAGGAACTCGTCTAGACATGAGTACTGCCTATCATCCACAAACTGATGGGCAGAGCGAAAGGACGATACAAACGCTTGAAGACATGCTACGAGCATGTGTTATTGATTTCGGAAACAGTTGGGATCGACATCTACCGTTAGCAGAATTTTCCTACAACAACAGCTACCATTCAAGCATTGAGATGGCACCGTTTGAAGCACTTTATGGTACAAAGTGCAGGTCTCCGATTTATTGTAGTGAAGTGGGGGATAGACAGATTACGGGTCCGGAGATTATACAAGAAACTACCGAGAAGATCATCCAAATTCAACAACGGTTGAAAACCGCCCAAAGTCGACAAAAGAGCTACGCTGACATTAAAAGAAAAGATATAGAATTTGAAATTGGAGAGATGGTCATGCTTAAAGTTGCACCTTGGAAAGGCGTTGTTCGATTTGGTAAACGAGGGAAATTAAATCCAAGGTATATTGGACCATTCAAGATTATTGATCGTGTCGGACCAGTAGCTTACCGACTTGAGTTACCTCAACAACTCGTGGCTGTACATAACACTTTTCACGTCTCGAATTTGAAGAAATGTTTTGCTAAAGAAGATCTCACTATTCCGTTAGATGAAATCCAAATCAACGAAAAACTCCAATTCATCGAAGAACCCGTCGAAATAATGGATCGTGAGGTTAAAAGACTTAAGCAAAACAAGATACCAATTGTTAAGGTTCGATAGAATGCTCGTAGAGGACCCGAGTTCACCTGGGAGCGTGAAGATCAGATGAAGAAGAAATACCCGCATCTATTTCCAGAAGATTCGTCAACACCTTCAACAGCTTAAATTTTCGGGACGAAATTTATTTAACGGGTAGGTACTGTAGTGACCCGAACTTTTCCATGTTTATATATATTAATTGAGATTGATATTTACATGATTAAATGTTTCTAACATGTTAAGCAATCAAACTTGTTAAGACTTGATTAATTGAAATATGTTTCATATAGACAATTGACCACCCAAGTTGACCGGTGATTCACGAACGTTAAAACTTGTAAAAACTATACGATGACATATATATGGTTATATATATATAGTTAACATGTTTTTATTATAAGTATGTATCTCATTAGGTATTTTAACAATGAGTTATATACATAAAAATGAGACTATTAATTTAAGAAACTCGAAAACGATATATATAACGATTATCGTTATAACAACGTCTTACTAGGTACATATGAATCATATTAAGATATTGATACACTTGGTTAATTATGTTAAATGATAAGTAAATATATTATTAAGTGTATTAACAATGAAATACATATGTAAAAATAAGACTACTAACTTAATGATTTCGAAACGAGACATATATGTAACGATTATCGTTGTAACGACATTTAACTGTATATACATCATACTGAGATATATTATATATCATAATATCATGATAATATAACAATTTAACATCTCATTTGTTATAATAAACAATGGATTAACAACATTCAACAAGATCGTTAACCTAAAGGTTTCAAAACAACATTTACATGTAACGACTAACGATGACTTAACGACTCAGTTAAAATGTATATACATGTAGTGTTTTAATATGTATTCATACACTTTTGAAAGACTTCAAGACACTTATCAAAATACTTCTACTTAACAAAAATGCTTACAATTACATCCTCGTTCAGTTTCATCAACAATTCTACTCGTATGCACCCGTATCCGTACTCGTACAATACACAGCTTTTAGATGTATGTACTATTGGTATATACACTCCAATGATCAGCTCTTAGCAGCCCATGTGAGTCACCTAACACATGTGGGAACCATCATTTGATAACTAGCATGAAATATCTCATAAAATTACAAAAATATGAGTAATCATTCATGACTTATTTACATGAAAACAAAATTACATATCCTTTATATCTAATCCATACACCAACGGCCAAAAACACCTACAAACACTTTCATTCTTCAATTTTCTTCATCTAATTGATCTCTCTCAAGTTCTATCTTCAAGTTCTAAGTGTTCTTCATAAATTCTACAAGTTCTAGTTACATAAAATCAAGAATACTTTCAAGTTTGCTAGCTCACTTCCAATCTTGTAAGGTGATCATCCAACCTCAAGAAATCTTGGATTCTGATAGGTCAAAATTCAAATATGAAATTGAATTTGAATAAAAATAGTTATTCTTTGGTGAAAGGATAAGTATCCCGGTGGTTGTAAATAGGATAGTGAATAACTGTTGAATCAGATTCGAAGAATATACAGTGTAACTTATTAATGTGAAATTTAAATATTCCTCGGGTATTACCTACCCGTTAAAATATTTTTATTATTAACAGTTTGTACAAAAGAATTTTTAATTACAATCTTTATGAAAACATATATACATATATATTTTCTTCAGATGTAATCATGAATTTAATGAGTTAACATGATATTAAACTCATTTAGTTTTCAGTTGGAACTAGAATAAATAATCTCTAAAACATTAGAGATTACATAATCACCATGTCGAACGAAGATAACTGATGTAGAATGTCATGTAGAATGATGATTATACTCAAGGTATAGATTGAGATGTTGAGGCATGTGATATTGAAATTTGGGTTGTTGGTGGTACTGTTGGTGCCGGTGATTTGGATGAAGCTGGTACGTTTTGCACCATATTTTCCAAGACTACAACTTATGCGCGAAGTTCGTTAACTTCTTCTATTACACCGGGATGATTGTCGGTTCGGACGAGCGGATGAATGAGGTTTAGAATCTGAGATAGTATATGATCGTGATGAGATACTTTGGAAATGAGAGAGAAAATGGTGTCTCGAACAGGTTCGCCGGTAAACGTTTTAGGTTCATTGTCAAGAGGTGAATTTGGTTAGTGGAAATGACCGCCTTCTTCGCGTTTCCATTGATTAAGTCGACTACGAACCCATCTCCAATTCATTCAGAATAGATGATGGCTAATTGATCGATTCATTCCGGTTACTCTGCTTTCGGAGCTCGAGTGGAAATCCATATCGAAATAGCTGTCGGAATAACTATCGAAATCTGATGGACTCGAACTGGTTGAGGGATTCATCTCGTACGATCAGATGAAGGATTTTCGATAAGAAATAGATTATAGGATGTAGATTAGTACCCTGCAATACATAATTTACATATGCATATATAATACTAAAATCCCATAAGCTATGGAGGAATCTACGGAAGCTGTCAGGCAAAGGTAACAATAACAGATACGCTAAGATATGAATTTAACTATACACTGTCTATGCAATAAAGGCAGTAAGACGTGTCTTAGACTTTAAGGATGATAAGCAAATAATTTTTCGACACTAAATGATAAGCAAAACTTTTGACATGCAAACACGGTCGAAGTCCAGACGCATTAATGCATTCTAACGACTATCAGTTAGACTCACTAATGCAAGACCTGGTTCGCTAAGACCATCGCTCTGATACCAACTGTGATGACCCGTCCTAATCCATCCGGACGAAGTCCATATCGATTATAAACGATTCACAACAGTTGATTACATCGCGAGGTACTTGACCTCTATATGATACATTTTACAAACATTGCATTCGTTTTTGAAAAGACAAACTTTCATTACATCGAAAGTTGACAGGCATGCATACCATTTCATAATATATCCAACTATAATTGACTTGATAATAATCTTGATGAACTCGACGACTCGAATGCAACGTCTTTTGAAATATGCCATGAATGACTCCAAGTAATATCTATAAAATGAGCAAATACACAGCGGAAGATTTCTTTCGTACCTGAGAATAAACATGCTTTAAAGTGTCAACCAAAAGGTTGGTGAGTTCATTAGTTTAACTTAAACAATCGTTTCCATCATTTTAATAGACCACAAGATTTCAGATTTTCATTTCTCATAAACATACGTCCCATGCATAGAGACAAAAATATCATTCATATGGATTGAACACCTGGTAACCGACATTAACAATATGCATATATAAGAATATCCTCATCATTCCGGGATCCTCCTTCGGACATGATATAAATTTCGAAGTACTAAAACATCTGGTACTTTGGATGGGGCTTGTTGGGCCCGATAGATCTATCTTTAGGATTCGCGTCAATTAGGGTGTCTGTTCCCTAATTCTTAGATTACCAGACTTAATAAAAAGGGGCATATTCGACTTCGATAATCCAACCATAGAATGTAGTTTCACGTACTTGTGTCAATTTCGTAAAACAGTTATAAAAGTTGCGCATGTATTCTCAGCCCAAAAATATAAAGGGTAAAAAGGCAAATGAAACTCACGGTACTGTATTTTGTAGTAAAAATACATATGACGTCATTGAACAATGCAGGGTTGGCCTCGGATTCACGAACCTATATCAATTGTGTATATATTAATACGTATAATGTAAGTTACAAAATTTCATTTATTAATATGTATTATTTATATATTATAGTTTTGTAGAATTTATTCTAACCTTTATTTTAAAACGTATACTTATATTATATTTTAAGTTATATTTTATATATATATCGATTTTATGTATATATATCTATAATGATTTACGTTTATATAAATAGTGACATTAATATATTTATATACTATATATTTGTGGTTAGTATTGTATTTATGAAATTTTATTAGTTTGTTATGTGAATTATTAATACAATCCTAGTATATACCATAAGTGTATATATATAGTGTACAAAAGATTTATTTGTTAAAATAATAATTTAGATAATAATAATTTACTAATAATAATAATAATTTTATTAATAATGATAATACTAATAGCAAAAAAATGAAAATGATAACTGTTAATGATACTAATAATAATAACTCTAAAATAATATTAATACTAATACCATACTTATGTTAATAATAAGGGTTCTAATATTTATAAAATGATAAATGATAATCATAATAATACTAGTAAATATTAATGATGATACTGATAAATATGATATTATTAATTGTAAATGTACTGATGATACTATTATTTATAAACCGGTACAAATTCTAATATTGATGATAATAATATATTTTTATTTCCTTCATAATAATAATAATGATAATCATAATCATAATCCTAATGATGATAAAATACTAAAATGATAAGTTTATTACTAATAATAATATTATTAATACCTATCATAATAATAATAGTAATGTCTATAATACTTTCAAATATGATAACAAGTATGATACTAATGATAACAATAACAATAACAATCAAAACAAACACAATAATAATAATAATACTAATAATAATTAATATATAATAACAATAATAAAATTAGAAAAGAAAACTACCTCACATGAAAAGAGTTTCAAAAAAAAAAAAGAAACTACCGTCCTCTGGACTCGATCTCGTGACCACATGCTCACACGCAAACACTCTCGACCATCCCACCAATTCTGATTCTCTGTACTAATATCGAATTTAAATTTTATATATAAACTATTTTTCTTCTATTCCTCTTCTTCTCCACAAGTCTCATGGATTCAACAAAACATCAATAACCCAAAAAAAAAAAAAAAAAAAAAAAAAATCGGGGTTCCCTTTAAAGCTTCAAAACATTACAGAAAAAAAATAATTTGGGTTCTAAAAAAAAAAAAATTACTAAAGGCCTACTGCAGCGTCGGTTCTTGGAACAAAACAAAAAAAATTGATTTCGTAATAGATAACATTATAGATAATGTTTATAACACGAAATAGTTTTCTAAACATGTATAAAAACTACTGGAATCGTCAATTTGATCAGAAACATATACACGAACGCGAATTTGTCTCAAGAACAATTGTTGACTTTTTTAAACTAAACTTTGACTTCAAAATTCAAGATCGATATAAAGATTTGAGAGTTGAGATTTTGCAGATAGATTCAAAGAAAGATTTCTAACCTTTCTGCATTTTTAGATTTTGAAACTTTATTCGAAATTGAATTAAGAGAAAAAAAATTGGAGCGTGCAGAGAAGAAGAAAAAAAAATAATATCGCTGTGCTTTTTAATCCCATTGGATTTCCTTTTTATTTGATTTGCAATTATACATAATCATGTTGTAATAATAGAGATCGGTTGATAAAAAATGGAGAAAATGTCAACACAGGTTCACGAGTTGGGAGCAGGAAAGAAACAAAAAAAATAATAATAATAGAGATAAAGGATACAGAGGTCAAGCGTATAATATAGATCCCTACTGTTTTTTTTTAATTAATAATAATAATATATAATAACAATACTATTAATATCTAATAATATTAATAAAATTAATAATAATGATAAATATAATATTAATGATAATAATAATTGTAAAAATGATAATAATAATAATAATAATAATACCATACTAATTATGATAATATTAATATTTTATCGATAATAATAATATTAGTAATAATAATCTAATTTATACATCCAATTTCATCTTTATATGATATAAAGTGATATTATGAATACAAATATTGATATTTGACGATACAAATAACATTACTACAACAACTATATTTGTATTTAAATTTAATTTATTAATATCATCTATTATTATGTAATATTTAATAATTATGTAATATGTATTGTAACATATACTGAATATTATATATTTATGCATTTTAATATAAATATATTATAATATTTATTTACATACTAATTATATTATACTTATGTATGTAATTATGAAAAATATAAATGTTTTATATATGTAAGTATTATATATATTTATTAAAATAGTACATTATTTCATCATAGATATATTATAAATTTCTACATATACATAATATAATAATTATGTATAAAATCATATATATATATAGTTATATTTATGTATATATGTATACTACCATATATATAAAATCATGTTTTAAATGTTGAGTAGATGATTAATTATATAACATTGTACATTTAATATTTTGATAACGTTGGTAAAATATGTTTGAATCATTTATATACAATATACTATATATATTCAAAATGAAAATCTTTAGTTATTAAATGTTATCTTTTATAATAACAAAATTACTTAATAGTTCATTAATACTAATATAATTAGTTTTATATATAATTATTTATATTTACATTCTTAGTTACAATTAAAGGTTCGTGAATCGTCGAAAATAGTTAAAGGTCAAATGTTATCATGAAATAGTTCAAACATAATGAGACTCGGTTTAATAGACTTTGCTTATCGAGTCGAATCATATAAGATTATGTTTAAATTTGGTCGAAAATTCCCGGGTCATCACAGCAAGTAGTGTTGGAGCAAGTTATGCCAATGTAGTTTGTTATAAATGTGGAAAACCGGGCCACATTATTAGAAATTGCCCGAACCAGGAGAACACGAATGGACAAGGCCGTGGAAGAGTTTTCAATATTAATGCGGCAGAGGCACAGGAAGACCCGGAGCTTGTTACGGGTACGTTTCTTATTGACAATAAATCTGCTTACGTTTTATTTGATTCGGGTGCGGATAGAAGCTATATGAGTAGAGATTTTTGTGCTAAATTAAGTTGTCCATTGACGCCTTTGGATAGTAAATTTTTACTCGAATTAGCAAATGGTAAATTAATTTCAGCAGATAATATATGTCGGAATCGAGAAATTAAACTGGTTAGCGAAACATTTAAGATTGATTTGATACCAGTAGAGTTAGGGAGTTTTGATGTGATAATCGGTATGGACTGGTTGAAAGAAGTGAAAGCGGAGATCGTTTGTTACAAAAATGCAATTCGCATTATACGAGAAAAAGGAAAACCCTTAATGGTGTACGGAGAAAAGGGCAACACGAAGCTACATCTTATTAGTAATTTGAAGGCACAAAAACTAATAAGAAAAGGTTGCTATGCTGTTCTAGCACACGTCGAGAAAGTACAAACTGAAGAAAAGAGCATCAATGATGTTCCCGTCGCAAAAGAATTTCCTGATGTATTTCCGAAAGAATTACCGGGATTACCCCCACATCGATCCGTTGAATTTCAAATAGATCTTGTACCAGGAGCTGCACCAATAGCTCGTGCTCCTTACAGACTCGCACCCAGCGAGATGAAAGAACTACAAAGCCAATTACAAGAACTTTTAGTGCGTGGTTTCATTCGACCAAGCACATCACCGTGGGGAGCTCCTGTTTTGTTTGTCAAGAAGAAAGATGGTACATTCAGGTTGTGTATCGACTACCGAGAGTTGAACAAACTTACCATCAAGAACCGCTACCCACTACCGAGAATCGATGACTTATTTGATCAACTACAAGGCTCGTCTGTTTATTCAAAGATTGACTTACGTTCCGGGTATCATCAAATGCGGGTGAAAGAAGATGATATTCCAAAGACTGCTTTCAGAACACGTTACGGTCATTACGAGTTTATGGTCATGCCGTTTGGTTTAACTAATGCACCAGCTGTGTTCATAGACCTTATGAACCGAGTGTGTGGACCATACCTTGACAAGTTTGTCATTGTTTTCATTGATGACATACTTATTTACTCAAAGAATGACCAAGAACACGGTGAACATTTGAGAAAGGTGTTAGAAGTATTGAGGAAGGAAGAATTGTACGCTAAGTTTTCAAAGTGTGCATTTTGGTTGGAAGAAGTTCAATTCCTCGGTCACATAGTGAACAAAGAAGGTATTAAGGTGGATCCGGCAAAGATAGAAACTGTTGAAAAGTGGAAAACCCCGAAAACTCCGAAACACATACGCCAGTTTTTAGGACTAGCTGGTTACTACAGAAGGTTCATCCAAGACTTTTCCAGAATAGCAAAACCCTTGACTGCATTAACGCATAAAGGGAAGAAATTTGAATGGAATGATGAACAAGAGAAAGCGTTTCAGTTATTGAAGAAAAAGCTAACTACGGCACCTATATTGTCATTGCCTGAAGGGAATGATGATTTTGTGATTTATTGTGACGCATCAAAGCAAGGTCTCGGTTGTGTATTAATGCAACGAACGAAGGTGATTGCTTATGCGTCTAGACAATTGAAGATTCACGAACAAAATTATACGACGCATGATTTGGAATTAGGCGCGATTGTTTTTGCATTAAAGACTTGGAGGCACTACTTATATGGGGTCAAAAGTATTATATATACCGACCACAAAAGTCTTCAACACATATTTAATCAGAAACAACTGAATATGAGGCAGCGTAGGTGGATTGAATTATTGAATGATTACGACTTTGAGATTCGTTACCACCCGGGGAAGGCAAATGTGGTAGCCGATGCCTTGAGCAGGAAGGACAGAGAACCCATTCGAGTAAAATCTATGAATATAATGATTCATAATAACCTTACTACTCAAATAAAGGAGGCGCAACAAGGAGTTTTGAAAGAGGGAAATTTAAAGGATGAAATACCCAAAGGATCGGAGAAGCATCTTAATATTCAGGAAGACGGAACCCGGTATAGGGCTGAAAGGATTTGGGTACCAAAATTTGGAGATATGAGAGAAATGGTACTTAGAGAAGCTCATAAAACCAGATACTCAATACATCCTGGAACGGGGAAGATGTACAAGGATCTCAAGAAACATTTTTGGTGGCCGGGTATGAAAGCCGATGTTGCTAAATACGTAGGAGAATGTTTGACGTGTTCTAAGGTCAAAGCTGAGCATCAGAAACCATCAGGTCTACTTCAACAACCCGAAATCCCGGAATGGAAATGGGAAAACATTACCATGGATTTCATCACTAAATTGCCAAGGACTGCAAGTGGTTTTGATACTATTTGGGTAATAGTTGACCGTCTCACCAAATCAGCACACTTCTTGCCAATAAGAGAAGATGACAAGATGGAGAAGTTAGCACGACTGTATTTGAAGGAAGTCATCTCCAGACATGGAATACCAATCTCTATTATCTCTGATAGGGATGGCAGATTTATTTCAAGATTCTGGCAGACATTACAGCAAGCATTAGGAACTCGTCTAGACATGAGTACTGCCTATCATCCACAAACTGATGGGCAGAGCGAAAGGACGATACAAACGCTTGAAGACATGCTACGAGCATGTGTTATTGATTTCGGAAACAGTTGGGATCGACATCTACCGTTAGCAGAATTTTCCTACAACAACAGCTACCATTCAAGCATTGAGATGGCACCGTTTGAAGCACTTTATGGTAGAAAGTGCAGGTCTCCGATTTGTTGGAGTGAAGTGGGGGATAGACAGATTACGGGTCCGGAGATTATACAAGAAACTACCGAGAAGATCATCCAAATTCAACAACGGTTGAAAACCGCCCAAAGTCGACAAAAGAGCTACGCTGACATTAAAAGAAAAGATATAGAATTTGAAATTAGAGAGATGGTCATGCTTAAAGTTGCACCTTGGAAAGGCGTTGTTCGATTTGGTAAACGAGGGAAATTAAATCCATGGTATATTGGACCATTCAAGATTATTGATCGTGTCGGACCAGTAGCTTACCGACTTGAGTTACCTCAACAACTCGCGGCTGTACATAACACTTTTCACGTCTCGAATTTGAAGAAATGTTTTGCTAAAGAAGATCTCACTATTCCGTTAGATGAAATCCAAATCAACGAAAAACTCCAATTCATCGAAGAACCCGTCGAAATAATGGATCGTGAGGTTAAAAGACTTAAGCAAAACAAGATACCAATTGTTAAGGTTCGATGGAATGCTCGTAGAGGACCCGAGTTCACCTGGGAGCGTGAAGATCAGATGAAGAAGAAATACCCGCATCTATTTCCAGAAGATTCGTCAACACCTTCAACAGCTTAAAATTTCGGGACGAAATTTATTTAACGGGTAGGTACTGTAGTGACTCGAACTTTTCCATGTTTATATATATTAATTGAGATTGATATTTACATGATTAAATGTCTCTAACATGTTAAGCAATCAAACTTGTTAAGACTTGATTAATTGAAATATGTTTTATATAGACAATTGACCACCCAAGTTGACCGGTGATTCACGAACGTTAAAACTTGTAAAAACTATACGATGACATATATATGGTTATATATATAGTTAACATGTTTTTATTATAAGTATGTATCTCATTAGGTATTTTAACAATGAGTTATATACATAAAAATGAGACTATTAATTTAAGAAACTCGAAAACGATATATATAACGATTATCGTTATAACAACGTCTTACTAGGTACATATGAATCATATTAAGATATTGATACACTTGGTTAATTATGTTAAATGATAAGTAAATATATTATTAAGTGTATTAACAATGAAATACATATGTAAAAATAAGACTACTAACTTAATGATTTCGAAACGAGACATATATGTAACGATTATCGTTGTAACGACATTTAACTGTATATACATCATACTGAGATATATTATATATCATAATATCATGATAATATAACAATTTAACATCTCATTTGTTATAATAAACAATGGATTAACAACATTCAACAAGATCGTTAACCTAAAGGTTTCAAAACAACATTTACATGTAACGACTAACGATGACTTAACGACTCAGTTAAAATGTATATACATGTAGTGTTTTAATATGTATTCATACACTTTTGAAAGACTTCAAGACACTTATCAAAATACTTCTACTTAACAAAAATGCTTACAATTACATCCTCGTTCAGTTTCATCAACAATTCTACTCGTATGCACCCGTATCCGTACTCGTACAATACACAGCTTTTAGATGTATGTACTATTGGTATATACACTCCAATGATCAGCTCTTAGCAGCCCATGTGAGTCACCTAACACATGTGGGAACCATCATTTGGCAAATAGCATGAAATATCTCATAAAATTACAAAAATATGAGTAATCATTCATGACTTATTTACATGAAAACAAAATTACATATCCTTTATATCTAATCCATACACCAACGACCAAAAACACCTACAAACACTTTCATTCTTCAATTTTCTTCATCTAATTGATCTCTCTCAAGTTCTATCTTCAAGTTCTAAGTGTTCTTCATAAATTCTACAAGTTCTAGTTACATAAAATCAAGAATACTTTCAAGTTTGCTAGCTCACTTCCAATCTTGTAAGGTGATCATCCAACCTCAAGAAATCTTTGTTTATTACAGTAGGTTATCATTCTAATACAAGGTAATAATCATATTCAAACTTTGATTCAATTTCTATAACTATAACAATCTTATTTCAAGTGATGATCTTACTTGAACTTGTTTTCGTGTCATGATTCTGCTTCAAGAACTTCGAGCCATCCAAGGATCCGTTGAAGCTAGATCCATTTTTCTCTTTTCCAGTAGGTTTATCCAAGGAACTTAAGGTAGTAATGATGTTCATAACATCATTCGATTCATACATATAAAGCTATCTTATTCGAAGGTTTAAACTTGTAATCACTAGAACATAGTTTAGTTAATTCTAAACTTGTTCGCAAACAAAAGTTAATCCTTCTAACTTGACTTTTAAAATCAACTAAACACATGTTCTATATCTATATGATATGCTAACTTAATGATTTAAAACCTGGAAACACGAAAAACACCGTAAAACCGGATTTACGCCGTCGTAGTAACACCGCGGGCTGTTTTGGGTTAGTTAATTAAAAACTATGATAAACTTTGATTTAAAAGTTGTTATTCTGAGAAAATAATTTTTATTATGAACATGAAACTATATCCAAAAATTATGGTTAAACTCAAAGTGGAAGTATGTTTTCTAAAATGGTCATCTAGACGTCGTTCTTTCGACTGAAATGACTACCTTTACAAAAACGACTTGTAACTTATTTTTCCGACTATAAACCTATACTTTTTCTGTTAAGATTCATAAAATAGAGTTCAATATGAAACCATAGCAATTTTATTCACTCAAAACGGATTTAAAATGAAGAAGTTATGGGTAAAACAAGATTGGATAATTTTTCTCATTTTAGCTACGTGAAAATTGGTAACAAATCTATTCCAACCATAACTTAATCACCTTGTATTGTATATTATGTAATCTTGAGATACCATAGACACGTATACAATGTTTCGACCTATCATGTCGACACATCTATATATATTTCGGAACAACCATAGACACTCTATATGTGAATGTTGGAGTTAGCTATACAGGGTTGAGGTTGATTCCAAAATATATATAGTTTGAGTTGTGATCAATACTGAGATACGTATACACTGGGTCGTGGATTGATTCAAGATAATATCTATCGATTTATTTCTGTACATCTAACTGTGGACAACTAGTTGTAGGTTACTAACGATGACAGCTGACTTAATAAACTTAAAACATCAAAATATATTAAAAATGTTGTAAATATATTTTAAACATACTTTGATATATATGTATATATTGTTATAGGTTCGTGAATCAACCAGTGGCCAAGTCTTACTTCCCGACGAAGTAAAAATATGTGAAAGTGAGTTATAGTCCCACTTTTAAAATCTAATCTTTTTGGGATGAGAATACATGCAGGTTTTATAAATGATTTACAAAATAGACACAAGTACGTGAAACTACATTCTATGGTTGAATTATCGAAATCGAATATGCCCCTTTTTATTAAGTCTGGTAATCTAAGAATTAGGGAACAGACACCCTAATTGACGCGAATCCTAAAGATAGATCTATTGGGTCTAACAAACCCCATCCAAAGTACCGGATGCTTTAGTACTTCAAAATTTATATCATATCCGAAGGGTGTCCCGGAATGATGGGATATTCTTATATATATGCATCTTGTTAATGTCGGTTACCAGGTGTTCACCATATGAATGATTTTTATCTCTATGTATGGGATGTGTATTGAAATATGAAATCTTGTGGTCTATTACTATGATTTGATATATATAGGTTAAACCTATAACTCACCAACATTTTTGTTGACGTTTTAAGCACGTTTATTCTCAGGTGATTATTAAGAGCTTCCGCTGTCGCATACTTAAATAAGGACGAGATTTGGAGTCCATGCTTGTATGATATTGTGTAAAAACTGCATTCAAGAAACTTATTTTTGTTGTAACATATTTGTATTGTAAACCATTATGTAATGGTCGTGTGTAAACAGGATATTTTAGATTATCATTATTTGATAATCTACGTAAAGCTTTTTAAAACCTTTATCTATGAAATAAAGGTTATGGTTTGTTTTAAAAATGAATGCAGTCTTTGAAAAACGTCTCATATAGAGGTCAAAACCTCGCAACGAAATCAATTAATATGGAACGTTTTTAATCAATAAGAACGGGACATTTCAATACAGGGTTGAGGTTGATTCCAAAATATATATAGTTTGAGTTGTGATCAATACTGAGATACGTATACACTGGGTCGTGGATTGATTCAAGATAATATTTATCGATTTATTTCTGTACATCTAACTGTGGACAACTAGTTGTAGGTTATTAACGAGGACAGCTGACTTAATAAACTTAAAACATCAAAATATATTAAAAGTGTTGTAAATATATTTTGAACATACTTTGATATATATATGTATATATTGTTATAGGTTCGTGAATCAACCAGTGGCCAAGTCTTACTTCCCGACGAAGTAAAAATCTGTGAAAGTGAGTTTCATTAATCCCTTTTTAAATGCTTTTGAAATATATATTTTTGGGACTGAGAATACATGCGCTGCTTTTATAAATGCTTTACGAAATAGACACAAGTAATCGAAACTACATTCTATGGTTGGATTATCTAATCGAATATGCCCTTTTTATTAAGTCTGGTAATCTAAGAATTAGGGAACAGACACCCTAATTGACGCGAACTCTAAAGATAGATCTATTGGGCCTAACAAACCCCATCCAAAGTACCGGATGCTTTAGTACTTCGAAATTTATATCATATCCGAAGGGTGTCCCGGAATGATGGGGATATTCTTATATATGCATCTTGTTAATGTCGGTTACCAGGTGTTCACCATATGAATGATTTTTATCTCTATGTATGGGATGTGTATTGAAATATGAAATCTTGTGGTCTATTGTTACGATTTGATATATATAGGTTAAACCTATAACTCACCAACATTTTTGTTGACGTTTTAAGCATGTTTATTCTCAGGTGATTATTAAGAGCTTCCGCTGTCGCATACTTAAATAAGGACGAGATTTGGAGTCCATGCTTGTATGATATTGTGTAAAAACTGCATTCAAGAAACTTATTTTGTTGTAACATATTTGTATTGTAAAACATTATGTAATGGTCGTGTGTAAACAGGATATTTTAGATTATCATTATTTGATAATCTACGTAAAGCTTTTTAAACCTTTATTGATGAAATAAAGGTTATGGTTTGTTTTAAAATGAATGCAGTCTTTGAAAAACGTCTCATATAGAGGTCAAAACCTCGTAATGAAATCAATTAATATGGAACGTTTTTAATCAATAAGAACGGGACGGTCATTACGAGTTTATGGTCATGCCGTTTGGTTTAACTAATGCACCAGCTGTGTTCATGGACCTTATGAACCGAGTGTGTGGACCATACCTTGACAAGTTTGTCATTGTTTTCATTGATGACATACTTATTTACTCAAAGAATGACCAAGAACACGGTGAACATTTGAGCAAGGTGTTAGAAGTATTGAGGAAGGAAGAATTGTACGCTAAGTTTTCAAAGGAAGAATTGAACATTTGAGAAAGGTGTTAGAAGTATTGATTAAAAACGTTCCATATTAATTGATTTCGTTGCGAGGTTTTGACCTCTATATGAGACGTTTTTCAAAGACTGCATTCATTTTAAAACAAACCACAACCTTTATTTCATCAATAAAGGTTTAAAAAGCTTTACGTAGATTATCAAATAATGATAATCTAAAATATCCTGTTTATACACGACCATTACATAATGGTTTACAATACAAATATGTTACAACAAAATAAGTTTCTTGAATGCAGTTTTTACACAATATCATACAAGCATGGACTCCAAATCTCGTCCTTATTTAAGTATGCGACAGCGGAAGCTCTTAATAATCACCTGAGAATAAACATGCTTAAAACGTCAACAAAAATGTTGGTGAGTTATAGGTTTAACCTATATATATCAAATCATAATAATAGACCACAAGATTTCATATTTCAATACACATCCCATACATAGAGATAAAACTCATTCATATGGTGAACACCTGGTAACCGACATTAACAAGATGCATATATAAGAATATCCCCATCATTCCTGGACACCCTTCGGATATGATATAAATTTCGAAGTACTAAAGCATCCGGTACTTTGGATGGGGTTTGTTAAGCCCAATAGATCTATCTTTAGAGTTCGCGTCAATTAGGGTGTCTGTTCCCTAATTCTTAGATTACCAGACTTAATAAATGAAATGTCCCGTTCTTATTGATTAAAAACGTTCCATATTAATTGATTTCGTTGCGAGGTTTTGACCTCTATATGAGACGTTTTTCAAAGACTGCATTCCTTTTTAAAACAAACCATAACCTTTATTTCATAAATAAAGGTTTAAAAAGCTTTACGTAGATTATCAAATAATGATAATCTAAAATATCCTGTTTACACACGACCATTACATAATGGTTTACAATACAAATATGTTACATCGAAATCAGTTTCTTGAATGCAGTTTTTACACAATATCATACAAACATGGACTCCAAATCTTGTCCTTATTTTAGTATGCAACAGCGGAAGCTCTTAATATTCACCTGAGAATAAACATGCTTTAAACGTCAACAAAAATGTTGGTGAGTTATAGGTTTAACCTATATATATCAAATCGTAACAATAGACCACAAGATTTCATATTTCAATACACATCCCATACATAGAGATAAAAATCATTCATATGGTGAACACCTGGTAACCGACAATAACAAGATGCATATATAAGAATATCCCCATCATTCCGGGACACCCTTCGGATATGATATAAATTTCGAAGTACTAAAGCATCCGGTACTTTGGATGGGGTTTGTTAGACCCAATAGATCTATCTTTAGGATTCGCGTCAATTAGGGTGTCTGTTCCCTAATTCTTAGATTACCAGACTTAATAAAAAGGGGCATATTCGATTTCGATAATTCAACCATAGAATGTAGTTTCACGTACTTGTGTCTATTTTGTAAATCATTTATAAAACCTGCATGTATTCTCATCCCAAAAATATTAGATTTTAAAAGTGGGACTATAACTCACTTTCACAGATTTTTACTTCGTCGGGAAGTAAGACTTGGCCACTGGTTGATTCACGAACCTATAACAATATATACATATATATCAAAGTATGTTCAAAATATATTTACAACACTTTTAATATATTTTGATGTTTTAAGTTTATTAAGTCAGCTGTCCTCGTTAGTAACCTATAACTAGTTGTCCACAGTTAGATGTACAGAAATAAATCGATAAATATTATCTTGAATCAATCCACGACCCAGTGTATACGTATCTCAGTATTGATCACAACTCAAACTATATATATTTTGGAATCAACCTCAACCCTGTATAGCTAACTCCAACATTCACATATAGAGTGTCTATGGTTGTTCCGAAATATATATAGATGTGTCGACATGATAGGTCGAAACATTGTATACGTGTCTATGGTATCTCAAGATTACATAATATACAATACAAGTTGATTAAGTTATGGTTGGAATAGATTTGTTACCAATTTTCACGTAGCTAAAATGAGAAAAATTATCCAATCTTGTTTTACCCATAACTTCTTCATTTTAAATCCGTTTTGAGTGAATCAAATTGCTATGGTTTCATATTTAACTCTATTTTATGAATCTAAACAGAAAAAGTATAGGTTTATAGTCGGAAAAATAAGTTACAAGTCGTTTTTGTAAAGGTAGTCATTTCAGTCGAAAGAACGACGTCTAGATGACCATTTTAGAAAACATACTTCCACTTTGAGTTTAACCATAATTTTTGGATATAGTTTCATGTTCATAATAAAAATCATTTTCTCAGAATAACAACTTTTAAATCAAAGTTTATCATAGTTTTTAATTAACTAACCCAAAACAGCCCGCGGTGTTACTACGACGGCGTAAATCCGGTTTTACGGTGTTTTTCGTGTTTCCGGGTTTTAAATCATTAAGTTAGCATATCATATAGATATAGAACATGTGTTTAGTTGATTTTAAAAGTCAAGTTAGAAGGATTAACTTTTGTTTGCGAACAAGTTTAGAATTAACTAAACTATGTTCTAGTGATTACAAGTTTAAACCTTCGAATAAGATAGCTTTATATGTATGAATCGAATGATGTTATTGTAGTGACCCGAACTTTTCCAAGTTTATATATATTAATTGAGATTGATATTTACATGATTAAATGTTTCCAACATGTTAAGCAATCAAACTTGTTAAGACTTGATTAATTGAAATATGTTTCATATAGACAATTGACCACCCAAGTTGACCGGTGATTCACGAACGTTAAAACTTGTAAAAACTATATGATGACATATATATGGATATATATATATAGTTAATATGATACTATGATAAGTAAACATATCATTAAGTATATTAACAATGAACTACATATGTAAAAACAAGACTACTAACTTAATGATTTTTAAACGAGACATATATGTAACGATTATCGTTGTAAAGACGTTTAATGTATATATATCACATTAAGAGATATTAATACATGATAATATCATGATAATATAATAATTTAAAATCTCATTTGATATTATAAACATTGGGTTAACAACATTTAACAAGATCGTTAACCTAAAGGTTTCAAAACAACACTTACATGTAACGAACAACGATGACTTAACGAATCAGTTAAAATGTATATACATGTAGTGTTTTAATATGTATTTATACACTTTTGAAAGACTTCAATACACTTATCAAAATACTTCTACTTAACAAAAATGCTTACAATTACATCCTCGTTCAGTTTCATCAACAATTCTACTCGTATGCACCCGTATTCGTACTCGTACAATACACAGCTTTTAGATGTATGTACTATTGGTATATACACTCCAATGATCAGCTCTTAGCAGCCCATGTGAGTCACATAACACATGTGGGAACCATCATTTGGCAACTAGCATGAAATATCTCATAAAATTACAAAAATATGAGTAATCATTCATGACTTATTTACATGAAAACAAAATTACATATCCTTTATATCTAATCCATACACCAACGACCAAAAACACCTACAAACACTTTCATTCTTCAATTTTCTTCATCTAATTGATCTCTCTCAAGTTCTATCTTCAAGTTCTAAGTGTTCTTCATATATTTTTCAAGTTCTAGTTACATAAAATCAAGAATACTTTCAAGTTTGCTAGCTCACTTCCAATCTTGTAAGGTGATCATCCAACCTCAAGAAATCTTTGTTTCTTACAGTAGGTTATCATTCTAATACAAGGTAATAATCATATTCAAACTTTGGTTCAATTTCTATAACTATAACAATCTTATTTCAAGTGATGATCTTACTTGAACTTGTTTTCGTGTCATGATTCTGCTTCAAGAACTTCGAGCCATCCAAGGATCCATTGAAGCTAGATCCATTTTTCTCTTTTCCAGTAGGTTTATCCAAGGAACTTAAGGTAGTAATGATGTTCATAATATCATTCGATTCATACATATAAAGCTATCTTATTCGAAGGTTTAAACTTGTAATCACTAGAACATAGTTTAGTTAATTCTAAACTTGTTCGCAAACAAAAGTTAATCCTTCTAACTTGACTTTTAAAATCAACTAAACACATGTTCTATATCTATATGATATGCTAACTTAATGATTTAAAACCTGGAAACACGAAAAACACCGTAAAACCGGATTTACGCCGTCGTAGTAACACCGCGGGCTGTTTTGGGTTAGTTAATTAAAAACTATGATAAACTTTGATTTAAAAGTTGTTATTCTGAGAAAATGATTTTTATTATGAACATGAAACTATATCCAAAAATTATGGTTAAACTCAAAGTGGAAGTATGTTTTCTAAAATGGTCATCTAGACGTCGTTCTTTCGACTGAAATGACTACCTTTACAAAAACGACTTGTAACTTATTTTTCCGACTAGAAACCTATACTTTTTTTGTTTAGATTCATAAAATAGAGTTCAATATGAAACCATAGCAATTTGATTCACTCAAAACGGATTTAAAATGAAGAAGTTATGGGTAAAACAAGATTGGATAATTTTTTCTCATTTTAGCTACGTGAAAATTGGTAACAAATCTATTCCAACCATAACTTAATCAACTTGTATTATATATTATGTAATCTTGAGATACCATAGACACGTATACAATGTTTCGACCTATCATGTCGACACATCTATATATATTTCGGAACAACCATAGACACTCTATATGTGAATGTTGGAGTTAGCTATACAGGGTTGAGGTTGATTCCAAAATATATATAGTTTGAGTTGTGATCAATACTGAGATACGTATACACTGGGTCGTGGATTGATTCAAGATAATATTTATCGATTTATTTCTGTACATCTAACTGTGGACAACTAGTTGTAGGTTACTAACGAGGACAGCTGACTTAATAAACTTAAAACATCAAAATATATTAAAAGTGTTGTAAATATATTTTGAACATACTTTGATATATATGTATATATTGTTATAGGTTCGTGAATCAACCAGTGGCCAAGTCTTACTTCCCGACGAAGTAAAAATCTGTGAAAGTGAGTTATAGTCCCACTTTTAAAATCTAATATTTTTGGGATGAGAATACATGCAGGCTTTATAAATGATTTACAAAATAGACACAAGTACGTGAAACTATATTCTATGGTTGAATTATCGAAATCGAATATGCCCCTTTTTATTAAGTCTGGTAATCTAAGAATTAGGGAACAGACACCCTAATTGACGCGAATCCTAAAGATAGATCTATTGGGCCTAACAAACCCCATCCAAAGTACCGGATGCTTTAGTACTTCGAAATTTATATCATATCCGAAGGGTGTCCCGGAATGATGGGGATATTCTTATATATGCATCTTGTTATTGTCGGTTACCAGGTGTTCACCATATGAATGATTTTTATCTCTATGTATGGGATGTGTATTGAAATATGAAATCTTGTGGTCTATTGTTACGATTTGATATATATAGGTTAAACCTATAACTCACCAACATTTTTGTTGACGTTTTAAGCATGTTTATTCTCAGGTGATTATTAAGAGCTTCCGCTGTCGCATACTTAAATAAGGACAAGATTTGGAGTCCATGCTTGTATGATATTGTGTAAAAACTGCGTTCAAGAAACTTATTTTGTTATAACATATTTGTATTGTAAACCATTATGTAATGGTCGTGTGTAAACAGGATATTTTAGATTATCATTATTTGATAATCTACGTAAAGCTTTTTAAACCTTTATTGATGAAATAAAGGTTATGGTTTGTTTAAAAATGAATGCAGTCTTTGAAAAACGTCTCATATAGAGGTCAAAACCTCGCAACGAAATCAATTAATATGGAACGTTTTTAATCAATAAGAACGGGACATTTCAGTTGGTATCCGAGCGTTGGTCTTAGAGAACCAGAATTTTGCATTAGTGTTTCTTATCGAGTTTGTTAGGATGCATTAGTGAGTCTGGACTTCGACCGTGTTTACTTGAAAAATGATTGCTTAACAAATTTTGTTGGAAACTATATATTTTTAACATGTGAATATTATGTGATATATTAATCTCTTAACGCGTTTGATATTATGTGATAGATGTCTACCTCTAGAACAAGTCCCATTGACTCAACTAATAATAACGAAGAGTCAAATGTAAATTGGAATGATTCGTGGACTGATTCACAAGTTCCCGAAGAGGAACCGGAAGAAGAGTCGGAACCGGAAGAAGAATCGGAACCGGAAGAAGAATCGGAACCGGATGAAGAAATAGAACCGGTGGGGGAAATAATAAAACGGTTAAGTAAAAGAAAATCCTCAACCAACCGACCAAAGTTAATTATGGTCAATGGTGTTTCCGCCAAGGAAGCAAAATATTGGGAGGATTACCAATTCTCCGATGAATCGGATTCCGACGAGAATTCCGATGATATTATAGAAATTACCCCAACTGAATTTAAAAAGGCAAAAGAAAATAATAAGGGAAAGGGCATAAAAATAGAGAAATCTAATTCCAACCCCGATGAACTTTATATGTATCGTCAACCCCCGAAGTCCTTAAGTTGTAACAATGACCCGGGAACCTCTAAACCACCAGGTTTTTCTAAACCAATGTGGACAACGACGGCTCGTATTAGGGGAACATCATATATCCCTAGAAACTTGGCAAAACGAACCAAAACCGAAGAAGAAGAAACGAGCGACTCGGAATAAGATAGTTGTATTCGTGTGGTGTAATATATGTAATATAGTGTTCTTATGCTTTATGATATATGTAAAAATTGCTTGTATTAATAAGTATTTTTTTATGAATCTAACTCTTGTCTATTTTACAGTTTAAAAACACAAAATGGATAGACAACCCAATATTTTAAGAGACCTACCCGGAGACATGATTGATGAAATCTTGTCTAGAGTCGGCCAGAATTCTTCGGCACAACTATTTAAGGCGAGATCAGTTTGTAAGACATTCGAAGAACGTTCCAAGAATGTCTTGGTTTATAAGAGACTTTCGTTTGAAAGATGGGGGATATCACATTGGGAAACCCATAAGTTACGATGTGTTTACTTTGACGCATATATTGCGGGGAACCCAAATGCTATTTTACGCAACGGGTTAAGAAATTATTTTGACTCAATATATCCGAATATTGGACTTCGTGATTTAGAAAAAGCGGCTAACATGCAACATAAAGAAGCATGTTATGCTTACGGATTAGTAATGTTCGCTTCTCACCAAAGTGAGAACAAGAACATCGGGCTACAACTATTAAACAAAACGTTTCCACAAGTGACGGAGTCGGTAATTGGGGTAAGAAATGAGGTTTTTAGATTATTACGGGATTGTTGGACATTACGTAACCCTCGTCCCTTTGATGACGTTACAACACGCTGTCTTATCAACGGCCATAACGGTTATGTTGCACAAGACCAAGGATGGGAAGTAGTCCTAGTAAAACCAGAATGCATGACTTGTTTCTGGACGTATGAATTACGTGTCTTTATTGCCTTTGCTGAACGACTTGTGTACTAGCTAAAATTGTCTTCACAACTATCTTGTATCAAAGTTATTGTGTGCTATATTTCATGCTTTATGTAAAATAAGCGGTATTGTAAGTTTGTAAAATATTGTATAAAAGTTTGAACGCGAAATATTATTATAATCAGTTTTTCATATAGAATTGTAGTAGTTGAATTGTATATTAGCTACTAAGTATGAACTTAACGGGTAGGTACTACCCGAATTTAAACTTATAAAACGCTAATATGAAGAAAAAGCTTTTATAAATGAGTTCATATTATGCTACGAAATACTATTAACTACTCTTAATATTCTGTATGATTAACTTGTTCCATTTAACTATTTTGAAGGAAATGGCACCGACTACTCGACACACCGTGAATATGAATGAAGAAGAATTCCGTACTTTTCTAGCTTCAAACATAGCCGCAGTACAGGCTGCGCTACATACCAACAATAACCTTGGATCTAGCAGTACAGGAAATCGTGTAGGATGCACCTACAAAGAATTCACTGCCTGCAAACCTTTGGAATTTGATGGAACCGAAGGACCGATTGGATTGAAACGATGGACCGAGAAGGTCGAATCGGTGTTTGCCATAAGTAAGTGTACTGAAGAGGACAAAGTGAAGTACGCTACGCATACCTTCACAGGTTCTGCGTTAACATGGTGGAATACCTATCTAGAGCAAGTGGGACAAGATGATGCGTACGCACTACCGTGGTCAGCATTCAAGCACTTGATGAACGAGAAGTACCGTCCCAGAACCGAGGTCAATAAGCTCAAGACAGAACTTAGAGGGTTACGAACCCAAGGATTTGATATTACCACGTACGAAAGACGATTCACAGAATTGTGCCTATTGTGTCCGGGAGCATTCGAAGATGAGGAAGAGAAGATCGACGCATTTGTGAAAGGATTACCGGAAAGAATTCAAGAAGATATAAGTTCACACGAGCCCGCCTCTATACAACAGGCATGTAGAATGGCTCACAAACTAGTGAACCAGATTGAAGAAAGAATTAAAGAACAGACTGCTGAAGAGGCCAATGTGAAGCAAGTCAAAAGAAAGTGGGAGGAAAACGGTGATAAGAATCACCAATACAACAACAACAGCAATTACAACAATAATCGCAACAATTATCCCAACAATCGCAACATCAATCGCAACTACAACAAACGGCCCAACAACAACAACAACAATAACAACAACAACAACCACAGCAACTACAACAATCATCCCAACAACAATAATAACCGCAACAACAACAACAATCAGAAGCAACTATGCCAAAGGTGTGAAAAGAATCACTCGGGGTTCTGCACCAAATTTTGCAACAAGTGTAAAAGAAATGGTCATAGCGCGGCGAAGTGTGAGGTCTACGGACCAGGGGTTAATAGAACGAAAGGAACAAATGGTGTCGGAACGAGTAATGGCGGAGCAAGTAGTGTCGGAGCAAGTTATGCCAATGTAGTTTGTTATAAATGTGGAAAACCAGGCCACATTATTAGAAATTGCCCGAACCAGGAGAACACGAATGGACAAGGCCGTGGAAGAGTTTTCAATATTAATGCGGTAGAGGCACAGGAAGACCCGGAGCTTGTTACGGGTACGTTTCTTATTGACAATAAATCTGCTTACGTTTTATTTGATTCGGGTGCGGATAGAAGCTATATGAGTAGAGATTTTTGTGCTAAATTAAGTTGCCCATTGACGCCTTTGGATAGTAGATTTTTACTCGAATTAGCAAATGGTAAATTAATTTCAGCAGATAATATATGTCGGAATCGAGAAATTAAACTGGTTAGCGAAACATTTAAGATTGATTTAATACCAGTAGAGTTAGGGAGTTTTGATGTGATAATCGGTATGGACTGGTTGAAAGAAGTGAAAGCAGAGATCGTTTGTTACAAAAATGCAATTCGCATTATACGAGAAAAAGGAAAACCCTTAATGGTGTACGGAGAAAAGGGCAACACGAAGCTACATCTTATTAGTAATTTGAAGGCACAAAAACTAATAAGAAAAGGTTGCTATGTTGTTCTAGCACACGTCGAGAAAGTACAAACTGAAGAAAAGAGCATCAATGATGTTCCCATTGCAAAAGAATTTCCCGATGTATTTCCGAAAGAATTACCGGGATTACCCCCACATCGATCCGTTGAATTTCAAATAGATCTTGTACCAGGAGCTGCACCAATAGCTCGTGCTCCTTACAGACTCGCACCCAGCGAGATGAAAGAACTGCAAAGCCAATTACAAGAACTTTTAGAGCGTGGTTTCATTCGACCAAGCACATCACCGTGGGGAGCTCCTGTTTTGTTTGTCAAGAAGAAAGATGGTACATTCAGGTTGTGTATCGACTACCGAGAGTTGAACAAACTTACCATCAAGAACCGCTACCCACTACCGAGAATCGACGACTTATTTGATCAACTACAAGGCTCGTCTGTTTATTCAAAGATTGACTTACGTTCCGGGTATCATCAAATGCGGGTGAAAGAAGATGATATTCCAAAGACTGCTTTCAGAACACGTTATGGTCATTACGAGTTTATGGTCATGCCGTTTGGTTTAACTAATGCACCAGCTGTGTTCATGGACCTTATGAACCGAGTGTGTGGACCATACCTTGACAAGTTTGTCATTGTTTTCATTGATGACATACTTATTTACTCAAAGAATGACCAAGAACACGGTGAACATTTGAGAAAGGTGTTAGAAGTATTGAGAAAGGAAGAATTGTACGCTAAGTTTTCAAAGTGTGCATTTTGGTTGGAAGAAGTTCAATTCCTCGGTCACATAGTGAACAAAGAAGGTATTAAGGTGGATCCAGCAAAGATAGAAACTGTTGAAAAGTGGGAAACCCCGAAAACTCCGAAACACATACGCCAGTTTTTAGGACTAGCTGGTTACTACAGAAGGTTCATCCAAGACTTTTCCAGAATAGCAAAACCCTTGACTGCATTAACGCATAAAGGGAAGAAATTTGAATGGAATGATGAACAAGAGAAAGCGTTCCAGTTATTGAAGAAAAAGCTAACTACGGCACCTATATTGTCATTGCCTGAAGGGAATGATGATTTTGTGATTTATTGTGATGCATCAAAGCAAGGTCTCGGTTGTGTATTAATGCAACGAACGAAGGTGATTGCTTATGCGTCTAGACAATTGAAGATTCACGAACAAAATTATACGACGCATGATTTGGAATTAGGCGCGGTTGTTTTTGCATTAAAGACTTGGAGGCACTACTTATATGGGGTCAAAAGTATTATATATACCGACCACAAAAGTCTTCAACACATATTTAATCAGAAACAACTGAATATGAGGCAGCGTAGGTGGATTGAATTATTGAATGATTACGACTTTGAGATTCGTTACCACCCGGGGAAGGCAAATGTGGTAGCCGATGCCTTGAGCAGGAAGGACAGAGAACCCATTCGAGTAAAATCTATGAATATAATGATTCATAATAACCTTACTACTCAAATAAAGGAGGCGCAACAAGGAGTTTTAAAAGAGGGAAATTTAAAGGATGAAATACCCAAAGGATCGGAGAAGCATCTTAATATTCGGGAAGACGGAACCCGGTATAGGGCTGAAAGGATTTGGGTACCAAAATTTGGAGATATGAGAGAAATGGTACTTAGAGAAGCTCATAAAACCAGATACTCAATACATCCTGGAACGGGGAAGATGTACAAGGATCTCAAGAAACATTTTTGGTGGCCGGGTATGAAAGCCGATGTTGCTAAATACGTAGGAGAATGTTTGACGTGTTCTAAGGTCAAAGCTGAGCATCAGAAACCATCAGGTCTACTTCAACAACCCAAAATCCCGGAATGGAAATGGGAAAACATTACCATGGATTTCATCACTAAATTGCCAAGAACTGCAAGTGGTTTTGATACTATTTGGGTAATAGTTGATCGTCTCACCAAATCAGCACACTTCCTACCAATAAGAGAAGATGACAAGATGGAGAAGTTAGCACGACTGTATTTGAAGGAAGTCGTCTCCAGACATGGAATACCAATCTCTATTATCTCTGATAGGGATGGCAGATTTATTTCAAGATTCTGGCAGACATTACAGCAAGCATTAGGAACTCGTCTAGACATGAGTACTGCCTATCATCCACAAACTGATGGGCAGAGCGAAAGGACGATACAAACGCTTGAAGACATGCTACGAGCATGTGTTATTGATTTCGGAAACAGTTGGGATCGACATCTACCGTTAGCAGAATTTTCCTACAACAACAGCTACCATTCAAGCATTGAGATGGCGCCGTTTGAAGCACTTTATGGTAGAAAGTGCAGGTCTCCGATTTGTTGGAGTGAGGTGGGGGATAGACAGATTACGGGTCCGGAGATTATACAAGAAACTACCGAGAAGATCATCCAAATTCAACAACGGTTGAAAACCGCCCAAAGTCGACAAAAGAGCTACGCTGACATTAAAAGAAAAGATATAGAATTTGAAATTGGAGAGATGGTCATGCTTAAAGTTGCACCTTGGAAAGGCGTTGTTCGATTTGGTAAACGAGGGAAATTAAATCCAAGGTATATTGGACCATTCAAGATTATTGATCGTGTCGGACCAGTAGCTTACCGACTTGAGTTACCTCAACAACTCGCGGCTGTACATAACACTTTCCATGTCTCGAATTTGAAGAAATGTTTTGCTAAAGAAGATCTCACTATTCCGTTAGATGAAATCCAAATCAACGAAAAACTTCAATTCATCGAAGAACCCGTCGAAATAATGGATCGTGAGGTTAAAAGACTTAAGCAAAACAAGATACCAATTGTTAAGGTTCGATGGAATGCTCGTAGAGGACCCGAGTTCACCTGGGAGCGTGAAGACCAGATGAAGAAGAAATACCCGCATCTATTTCCAGAAGATTCGTCAACACCTTCAACAGCTTAAAATTTCGGGACGAAATTTATTTAACGGGTAGGTACTGTAGTGACCCGAACTTTTCCAAGTTTATATATATTAATTGAGATTGATATTTACATGATTAAATGTTTCCAACATGTTAAGCAATCAAACTTGTTAAGACTTGATTAATTGAAATATGTTTCATATAGACAATTGACCACCCAAGTTGACCGGTGATTCACGAACGTTAAAACTTGTAAAAACTATATGATGACATATATATGGATATATATATATAGTTAATATGATACTATGATAAGTAAACATATCATTAAGTATATTAACAATGAACTACATATGTAAAAACAAGACTACTAACTTAATGATTTTTAAACGAGACATATATGTAACGATTATCGTTGTAAAGACGTTTAATGTATATATATCACATTAAGAGATATTCATACATGATAATATCATGATAATATAATAATTTAAAATCTCATTTGATATTATAAACATTGGGTTAACAACATTTAACAAGATCGTTAACCTAAAGGTTTCAAAACAACACTTACATGTAACGAACAACGATGACTTAACGAATCAGTTAAAATGTATATACATGTAGTGTTTTAATATGTATTTATACACTTTTGAAAGACTTCAATACACTTATCAAAATACTTCTACTTAACAAAAATGCTTACAATTACATCCTCGTTCAGTTTCATCAACAATTCTACTCGTATGCACCCGTATTCGTACTCGTACAATACACAGCTTTTAGATGTATGTACTATTGGTATATACACTCCAATGATCAGCTCTTAGCAGCCCATGTGAGTCACATAACACATGTGGGAACCATCATTTGGCAACTAGCATGAAATATCTCATAAAATTACAAAAATATGAGTAATCATTCATGACTTATTTACATGAAAACAAAATTACATATCCTTTATATCTAATCCATACACCAACGACCAAAAACACCTACAAACACTTTCATTCTTCAATTTTCTTCATCTAATTGATCTCTCTCAAGTTCTATCTTCAAGTTCTAAGTGTTCTTCATATATTTTTCAAGTTCTAGTTACATAAAATCAAGAATACTTTCAAGTTTGCTAGCTCACTTCCAATCTTGTAAGGTGATCATCCAACCTCAAGAAATCTTTGTTTCTTACAGTAGGTTATCATTCTAATACAAGGTAATAATCATATTCAAACTTTGGTTCAATTTCTATAACTATAACAATCTTATTTCAAGTGATGATCTTACTTGAACTTGTTTTCGTGTCATGATTCTGCTTCAAGAACTTCGAGCCATCCAAGGATCCATTGAAGCTAGATCCATTTTTCTCTTTTCCAGTAGGTTTATCCAAGGAACTTAAGGTAGTAATGATGTTCATAATATCATTCGATTCATACATATAAAGCTATCTTATTCGAAGGTTTAAACTTGTAATCACTAGAACATAGTTTAGTTAATTCTAAACTTGTTCGCAAACAAAAGTTAATCCTTCTAACTTGACTTTTAAAATCAACTAAACACATGTTCTATATCTATATGATATGCTAACTTAATGATTTAAAACCTGGAAACACGAAAAACACCGTAAAACCGGATTTACGCCGTCGTAGTAACACCGCGGGCTGTTTTGGGTTAGTTAATTAAAAACTATGATAAACTTTGATTTAAAAGTTGTTATTCTGAGAAAATGATTTTTATTATGAACATGAAACTATATCCAAAAATTATGGTTAAACTCAAAGTGGAAGTATGTTTTCTAAAATGGTCATCTAGACGTCGTTCTTTCGACTGAAATGACTACCTTTACAAAAACGACTTGTAACTTATTTTTCCGACTAGAAACCTATACTTTTTTTGTTTAGATTCATAAAATAGAGTTCAATATGAAACCATAGCAATTTGATTCACTCAAAACGGATTTAAAATGAAGAAGTTATGGGTAAAACAAGATTGGATAATTTTTTCTCATTTTAGCTACGTGAAAATTGGTAACAAATCTATTCCAACCATAACTTAATCAACTTGTATTATATATTATGTAATCTTGAGATACCATAGACACGTATACAATGTTTCGACCTATCATGTCGACACATCTATATATATTTCGGAACAACCATAGACACTCTATATGTGAATGTTGGAGTTAGCTATACAGGGTTGAGGTTGATTCCAAAATATATATAGTTTGAGTTGTGATCAATACTGAGATACGTATACACTGGGTCGTGGATTGATTCAAGATAATATTTATCGATTTATTTCTGTACATCTAACTGTGGACAACTAGTTGTAGGTTACTAACGAGGACAGCTGACTTAATAAACTTAAAACATCAAAATATATTAAAAGTGTTGTAAATATATTTTGAACATACTTTGATATATATGTATATATTGTTATAGGTTCGTGAATCAACCAGTGGCCAAGTCTTACTTCCCGACGAAGTAAAAATCTGTGAAAGTGAGTTATAGTCCCACTTTTAAAATCTAATATTTTTGGGATGAGAATACATGCAGGCTTTATAAATGATTTACAAAATAGACACAAGTACGTGAAACTATATTCTATGGTTGAATTATCGAAATCGAATATGCCCCTTTTTATTAAGTCTGGTAATCTAAGAATTAGGGAACAGACACCCTAATTGACGCGAATCCTAAAGATAGATCTATTGGGCCTAACAAACCCCATCCAAAGTACCGGATGCTTTAGTACTTCGAAATTTATATCATATCCGAAGGGTGTCCCGGAATGATGGGGATATTCTTATATATGCATCTTGTTATTGTCGGTTACCAGGTGTTCACCATATGAATGATTTTTATCTCTATGTATGGGATGTGTATTGAAATATGAAATCTTGTGGTCTATTGTTACGATTTGATATATATAGGTTAAACCTATAACTCACCAACATTTTTGTTGACGTTTTAAGCATGTTTATTCTCAGGTGATTATTAAGAGCTTCCGCTGTCGCATACTTAAATAAGGACAAGATTTGGAGTCCATGCTTGTATGATATTGTGTAAAAACTGCGTTCAAGAAACTTATTTTGTTATAACATATTTGTATTGTAAACCATTATGTAATGGTCGTGTGTAAACAGGATATTTTAGATTATCATTATTTGATAATCTACGTAAAGCTTTTTAAACCTTTATTGATGAAATAAAGGTTATGGTTTGTTTAAAAATGAATGCAGTCTTTGAAAAACGTCTCATATAGAGGTCAAAACCTCGCAACGAAATCAATTAATATGGAACGTTTTTAATCAATAAGAACGGGACATTTCAGTTATGAACATCATTACTACCTTAATATCCTTGGATAAACCTACTGGAAAAGAGAAAAATGGATCTAGCTTCAATGGATCCTTGGATGGCTCGAAGTTCTTGAAGCAGAATCATGACACGAAAACAAGTTCAAGTAAGATCATCACTTGAAATAAGATTGTTATAGTTATAGAAATTGAACCAAAGTTTGAATATGATTATTACCTTGTATTAGAATGATAACCTACTGTAAGAAACAAAGATTTCTTGAGGTTGGATGATCACCTTACAAGATTGGAAGTGAGCTAGCAAACTTGAAAGTATTCTTGATTTTATGAAACTAGAACTTTTGGAATTTATGAAGAACACTTAGAACTTGAAGATAGAACTTGAGAGAGATTAATTAGATGAAGAAAATTTAAGAATGAAAGTGTTTGTAGGTGTTTTTGGTCGTTGGTGTATGGATTAGATATAAAGGATATGAAATTTTGTTTTCATGTAAATAAGTCATGAATGATTACTCATATTTTTGTAATTTTATGAGATATTTCATGCTAGTTGCCAAATGATGGTTCCCACATGTGTTAGGTGACTCACATGGGCTGCTAAGAGCTGATCATTGGAGTGTATATACCAATAGTACATACATCTAAAAGCTGTGTATTGTACGAGTACGAATACGGGTGCATACGAGTAGAATTGTTGATGAAACTGAACGAGGATGTAATTGTAAGCATTTTTGTTAAGTAGAAGTATTTTGATAAGTGTATTGAAGTCTTTCAAAAGTGTATAAATACATATTAAAACACTACATGTATATACATTTTAACTGAGTCGTTAAGTCATCGTTAGTCGTTACATGTAAGTGTTGTTTTGAAACCATTAGGTTAACGATCTTGTTAAATGTTGTTAACCCAATGTTTATAATATCAAAAGAGATTTTAAATTATTATATTATCATGATATTATGATGTACGAATATCTCCTAATATGATATATATACATTAAATGTCGTTACAATGATAAACGTTACATATATGTCTCGTTTCAAAATCATTAAGTTAGTAGTCTTGTTTTTACATATGTAGTTCATTGTTAATATAATTAATGATATGTTTATTTATCATAATATCATGTTAACTATATATATAACCATATATATGTCATCATATAGTTTTTTTACAAGTTTTAACGTTCGTGAATCACCGGTCAACTTGGGTGGTCAATTGTCTATATGAAACCTATTTCAATTAATCAAGTCTTAACAAGTTTGATTGCTTAACATGTTGGAAACATTTAATCATGTAAATATCAATCTCAATTAATATATATAAACATGGAAAAGTTCGGGTCACTACAGTACCTACCCGTTAAATAAATTTCGTCCCGAAATTTTAAGCTGTTGAAGGTGTTGACGAATCTTCTGGAAATAGATGCGGGTATTTCTTCTTCATCTGATCTTCACGCTCCCAGGTGAACTCGGGTCCTCTACGAGCATTCCATCGAACCTTAACAATTGGTATCTTGTTTTGCTTAAGTCTTTTAACCTCACGATCCATTATTTCGACGGGTTCTTCGATGAATTGAAGTTTTTCGTTGATTTGGATTTCATCTAACGGAATAGTGAGATCTTCTTTAGCAAAACATTTCTTTAAATTCGAGACGTGGAAAGTGTTATGTACAGCCGCGAGTTGTTGAGGTAACTCTAGTCGGTAAGCTACTGGTCCGACACGATCAATAATCTTGAATGGTCCAATATACCTTGGATTTAATTTCCCTCGTTTACCAAATCGAACAACGCCTTTCCAAGGTGCAACTTTAAGCATGACCATCTCTCCAATTTCAAATTCTATATCTTTTCTTTTAATGTCAGCGTAGCTCTTTTGTCGACTTTGGGCGGTTTTCAACCGTTGTTGAATTTGGATGATCTTCTCGGTAGTTTCTTGTATAATCTCCGGACCCGTAATCTGTCTATCCCCCACTTCACTCCAACAAATCGGAGACCTGCACATTCTACCATAAAGTGCTTCAAACGGCGCCATCTCAATGCTTGAATGGTAGCTGTTGTTGTAGGAAAATTCTGCTAACGGTAGATGTCGATCCCAACTGTTTCCGAAATCAATAACACATGCTCGTAGCATGTCTTCAAGCGTTTGTATCGTCCTTTCGCTCTGCCCATCAGTTTGTGGATGATAGGCAGTACTCATGTCTAGACGAGTTCCTAATGCTTGCTGTAATGTCTGCCAGAATCTTGAAATAAATCTGCCATCCCTATCAGAGATAATAGAGATTGGTATTCCATGTCTGGAGACGACTTCCTTCAAATACAGTCGTGCTAACTTCTCCATCTTGTCATCTTCTCTTATTGGTAGGAAGTGTGCTGATTTGGTGAGACGATCAACTATTACCCAAATAGTATCAAAACCACTTGCAGTCCTTGGCAATTTAGTGATGAAATCCATGGTAATGTTTTCCCATTTCCATTCCGGGATTTCGGGTTGTTGAAGTAGACCTGATGGTTTCTGATGGTCAGCTTTGACCTTAGAACACGTCAAACATTCTCCTACGTATTTAGCAACATCGGCTTTCATACCCGGCCACCAAAAATGTTTCTTGAGATCCTTGTACATCTTCCCCGTTCCAGGATGTATTGAGTATCTGGTTTTATGAGCTTCTCTAAGTACCATTTCTCTCATATCTCCAAATTTTGGTACCCAAATCCTTTCAGCCCTATACCGGGTTCCGTCTTCCCGAATATTAAGATGCTTCTCCGATCCTTTGGGTATTTCATCCTTTAAATTTCCCTCTTTTAAAACTCCTTGTTGCGCCTCCTTTATTTGAGTAGTAATGTTATTATGAATCATTATATTCATAGATTTTACTCGAATGGGTTCTCTGTCCTTCCTGCTCAAGGCATCGGCTACCACATTTGCCTTCCCCGGGTGGTAACGAATCTCAAAGTTGTAATCATTCAATAATTCAATCCACCTACGCTGCCTCATATTCAGTTGTTTCTGATTAAATATGTGTTGAAGACTTTTGTGGTCGATATATATAATACTTTTGACCCCATATAAGTAGTGCCTCCAAGTCTTTAATGCAAAAACAACCGCGCCTAATTCCAAATCATGCGTCGTATAATTTTGTTCGTGAATCTTCAATTGTCTAGACGCATAAGCAATCACCTTCGTTCGTTGCATTAATACACAACCGAGACCTTGCTTTGATGCATCACAATAAATCACAATAAATCATCATTCCCTTCAGGCAATGACAATATAGGTGCCGTAGTTAGCTTTTTCTTCAATAACTGAAACGCTTTCTCTTGTTCATCATTCCATTCAAATTTCTTCCCTTTATGCGTTAATGCAGTCAAGGGTTTTGCTATTCTGGAAAAGTCTTGGATGAACCTTCTGTAGTAACCAGCTAGTCCTAAAAACTGGCGTATGTGTTTCGGAGTTTTCGGGGTTTCCCACTCTTCAACAGTTTCTATCTTTGCCGGATCCACCTTAATACCTTCTTTGTTCACTATGTGACCGAGGAATTGAACTTCTTCCAACCAAAATGCACACTTTGAAAACTTAGCGTACAATTCTTCTTTCCTCAATACTTCTAACACCTTTCTCAAATGTTCACCGTGTTCTTGGTCATTCTTTGAGTAAATAAGTATGTCATCAATGAAAACAATGACAAACTTGTCAAGGTATGGTCCACACACTCGGTTCATAAGGTCCATGAACACAGCTGGTGCATTAGTTAAACCAAACGGCATGACCATAAACTCGTAATGACCGTAACGTGTTCTGAAAGCAGTCTTTGGAATATCATCTTCTTTCACCCGCATTTGATGATACCCGGAACGTAAGTCAATCTTTGAATAAATAGACGAGCCTTGTAGTTGATCAAATAAGTCGTCGATTCTCGGTAGTGGGTAGCGGTTCTTGATGGTAAGTTTGTTCAACTCTCGGTAGTCGATACACAACCTGAATGTACCATCTTTCTTCTTGACAAACAAAACAGGAGCTCCCCACGGTGATGTGCTTGGTCGAATGAAACCACGCTCTAAAAGTTCTTGTAATTGGCTTTGCAGTTCTTTCATCTCCCTGGGTGCGAGTCTGTAAGGAGCACGAGCTATTGGTGCAGCTCCTGGTACAAGATCTATTTGAAATTCAACGGATCGATGTGGGGGTAATCCCGGTAATTCTTTCGGAAATACATCAGAAAATTCTTTTGCAATGGGAACATCATTGATGCTCTTTTCTTCAGTTTGTACTTTCTCGACGTGTGCTAGAACAGCATAGCAACCTTTTCTTATTAGTTTTTGTGCCTTCAAATTACTAATAAGATGTAGCTTCGTGTTGCCCTTTTCTCCGTACACCATTAAGGGTTTTCCTTTTTCTCGTATAATGCGAATTGCATTTTTGTAACAAACGATCTCTGCTTTCACTTCTTTCAACCAGTCCATACCGATTATCACATCAAAACTCCCTAACTCTACTGGTATCAAATCAATCTTAAATGTTTCGCTAACCAGTTTAATTTCTCGATTCCGACATATATTATCTGCTGAAATTAATTTACCATTTGCTAATTCGAGTAAAAATTTACTATCCAAAGGCATCAATGGACAACTTAATTTAGCACAAAAATCTCTACTCATATAGCTTCTATCCGCACCCGAATCAAATAAAACGTAAGCAGATTTATTATCAATAAGAAACGTACCCGTAACAAGCTCCGGGTCTTCTTGTGCCTCTGCCGCATTAATATTGAAAACTCTTCCGCGGCCTTGTCCATTCGTGTTCTCCTGGTTCGGGCAATTTCTAATAATGTGGCCCGGTTTTCCACATTTATAACAAACTACATTGGCATAACTTGCTCCGACACTACTTGCTCCGCCATTACTCGTTCCGACACCATTTGTTCCTTTCGTTCTATTAACCCCTGGTCCGTAGACCTCACACTTCGCCGCGCTATGACCATTTCTTTTACACTTGTTGCAAAATTTGGTGCAGAACCCCGAGTGATTCTTTTCACACCTTTGGCATAGCTGCTTCTGATTGTTGTTGTTGTTGCGGTTATTATTGTTGTTGGGATGATTGTTGTAGTTGCTGTTGTTGTTGTTGTTGTTGTTGTTGTTGTTGTTGTTGGGCCGTTTGTTGTAGTTGCGATTGATGTTGCGATTGTTGGGATAATTGTTGCGATTATTGTTGTAATTGCTGTTGTTGTTGTATTGGTGATTCTTATCACCGTTTTCCTCCCACTTTCTTTTGACTTGCTTCACATTGGCCTCTTCAGCAGTCTGTTCTTTAATTCTTTCTTCAATCTGGTTCACTAGTTTGTGAGCCATTCTACATGCCTGTTGTATGGAGGCGGGCTCGTGTGAACTTATATCTTCTTGGATTCTTTCCGGTAATCCTTTCACAAACGCGTCGATCTTCTCTTCCTCATCTTCGAATGCTCCCGGACACAATAGGCACAATTCTGTGAATCGTCTTTCGTACGTGGTAATATCAAATCCTTGGGTTCGTAACCCTCTAAGTTCTGTCTTGAGCTTATTGACCTCGGTTCTGGGACGGTACTTCTCGTTCATCAAGTGCTTGAATGCTGACCACGGTAGTGCGTACGCATCGTCTTGTCCCACTTGCTCTAGATAGGTATTCCACCATGTTAACGCAGAACCTGTGAAGGTATGCGTAGCGTACTTCACTTTGTCCTCTTCAGTACACTTACTTATGGCAAACACCGATTCAACCTTCTCGGTCCACCGTTTCAATCCGATCGGTCCTTCGGTTCCATCAAATTCCAAAGGTTTGCAGGCAGTGAATTCTTTGTAGGTGCATCCTACACGATTTCCTGTACTGCCAGATCCAAGGTTATTGTTGGTATGTAGCGCAGCCTGTACTGCGGCTATGTTTGAAGCTAGAAAAGTACGGAATTCCTCTTCATTCATATTCACGGTGTGTCGAGTAGTCGGTGCCATTTCCTTCAAAATAGTTAAATGGAACAAGTTAATCATACAGAATATTAAGAGTAGTTAATAGTATTTCGTAGCATAATATGAACTCATTTATAAAAGCTTTTTCTTCATATTAGCGTTTTATAAGTTTAAATTCGGGTAGTACCTACCCGTTAAGTTCATACTTAGTAGCTAATATACAATTCAACTACTACAATTCTATATGAAAAACTGATTATAATAATATTTCGCGTTCAAACTTTTATACAATATTTTACAAACTTACAATACCGCTTATTTTACATAAAGCATGAAATATAGCACACAATAACTTTGATACAAGATAGTTGTGAAGACAATTCTAGCTAGTACACAAGTCGTTCAGCAAAGGCAATAAAGACACGTAATTCATACGTCCAGAAACAAGTCATGCATTCTGGTTTTACTAGGACTACTTCCCATCCTTGGTCTTGTGCAACATAACCGTTATGGCCGTTGATAAGACAGCGTGTTGTAACGTCATCAAAGGGACGAGGGTTACGTAATGTCCAACAGTCCCGTAATAATCTAAAAACCTCATTTCTTACCCCAATTACCGACTCCGTTACTTGTGGAAACGTTTTGTTTAATAGTTGTAGCCCGATGTTCTTGTTCTCACTTTGGTGAGAAGCGAACATTACTAATCCGTAAGCATAGCATGCTTCTTTATGTTGCATGTTAGCCGCTTTTTCTAAATCACGAAGTCCAATATTCGGATATATTGAGTCAAAATAATTTCTTAACCCGTTGCGTAAAATAGCATTTGGGTTCCCCGCAATATATGCGTCAAAGTAAACACATCGTAACTTATGGGTTTCCCAATGTGATATCCCCCATCTTTCAAACGAAAGTCTCTTATAAACCAAGACATTCTTGGAACGTTCTTCGAATGTCTTACAAACTGATCTCGCCTTAAATAGTTGTGCCGAAGAATTCTGGCCGACTCTAGACAAGATTTCATCAATCATGTCTCCGGGTAGGTCTCTTAAAATATTGGGTTGTCTATCCATTTTGTGTTTTTAAACTGTAAAATAGACAAGAGTTAGATTCATAAAAAAAATACTTATTAATACAAGCAATTTTTACATATATCATAAAGCATAAGAACACTATATTACATATATTACACCACACGAATACAACTATCTTATTCCGACTCGCTCGTTTCTTCTTCTTCGGTTTTGGTTCGTTTTGCCAAGTTTCTAGGGATATATGATGTTCCCCTAATACGAGCCGTCATTGTCCACATTGGTTTAGAAAAACCTGGTGGTTTAGAGGTTCCCGGGTCATTGTTACAACTTAAGGACTTCGGGGGTTGACGATACATATAAAGTTCATCGGGGTTGGAATTAGATTTCTCTATTTTTATGCCCTTTCCCTTATTATTTTCTTTTGCCTTTTTAAATTCAGTTGGGGTAATTTCTATAACATCATCGGAATTCTCGTCGGAATCCGATTCATCGGAGAATTGGTAATCCTCCCAATATTTTGCTTCCTTGGCGGAAACACCATTGACCATAATTAACTTTGGTCGGTTGGTTGAGGATTTTCTTTTACTTAACCGTTTTATTATTTCCCCCACCGGTTCTATTTCTTCATCCGGTTCCGATTCTTCTTCCGGTTCCGATTCTTCTTCCGGTTCCGACTCTTCTTCCGGTTCCTCTTCGGGAACTTGTGAATCAGTCCACAAATCATTCCAATTTACATTTGACTCTTCATTATTATTAGGTGAGTCAATGGGACTTGTTCTAGAGGTAGACATCTATCACATAATATCAAACACGTTAAGAGATTAATATATCACATAATATTCATATGTTAAAAATATATAGTTTCCAACAAAAATGTTAAGCAATCATTTTTAAGGAAAACACGGTCGAAGTCCAGACTCACTAATGCATCCTAACAAACTCGATAAGACACACTAATGCAAATTTTCTGGTTCTCTAAGACCAACGCTCGGATACCAACTGAAATGTCCCGTTCTTATTGATTAAAAACGTTCCATATTAATTGATTTCGTTGCGAGGTTTTGACCTCTATATGAGACGTTTTTCAAAGACTGCATTCCTTTTTAAAACAAACCATAACCTTTATTTCATAAATAAAGGTTTAAAAAGCTTTACGTAGATTATCAAATAATGATAATCTAAAATATCCTGTTTACACACGACCATTACATAATGGTTTACAATACAAATATGTTACATCGAAATCAGTTTCTTGAATGCAGTTTTTACACAATATCATACAAACATGGACTCCAAATCTTGTCCTTATTTTAGTATGCAATAGCGGAAGCTCTTAATATTCACCTGAGAATAAACATGCTTTAAACGTCAACAAAAATGTTGGTGAGTTATAGGTTTAACCTATATATATCAAATCGTAACAATAGACCACAAGATTTCATATTTCAATACACATCCCATACATAGAGATAAAAATCATTCATATGGTGAACACCTGGTAACCGACAATAACAAGATGCATATATAAGAATATCCCCATCATTCCGGGACACCCTTCGGATATGATATAAATTTCGAAGTACTAAAGCATCCGGTACTTTGGATGGGGTTTGTTAGACCCAATAGATCTATCTTTAGGATTCGCGTCAATTAGGGTGTCTGTTCCCTAATTCTTAGATTACCAGACTTAATAAAAAGGGGCATATTCGATTTCGATAATTCAACCATAGAATGTAGTTTCACGTACTTGTGTCTATTTTGTAAATCATTTATAAAACCTGCATGTATTCTCATCCCAAAAATATTAGATTTTAAAAGTGGGACTATAACTCACTTTCACAGATTTTTACTTCGTCGGGAAGTAAGACTTGGCCACTGGTTGATTCACGAACCTATAACAATATATACATATATATCAAAGTATGTTCAAAATATATTTACAACACTTTTAATATATTTTGATGTTTTAAGTTTATTAAGTCAGCTGTCCTCGTTAGTAACCTATAACTAGTTGTCCACAGTTAGATGTACAGAAATAAATCGATAAATATTATCTTGAATCAATCCACGACCCAGTGTATACGTATCTCAGTATTGATCACAACTCAAACTATATATATTTTGGAATCAACCTCAACCCTGTATAGCTAACTCCAACATTCACATATAGAGTGTCTATGGTTGTTCCGAAATATATATAGATGTGTCGACATGATAGGTCGAAACATTGTATACGTGTCTATGGTATCTCAAGATTACATAATATACAATACAAGTTGATTAAGTTATGGTTGGAATAGATTTGTTACCAATTTTCACGTAGCTAAAATGAGAAAAATTATCCAATCTTGTTTTACCCATAACTTCTTCATTTTAAATCCATTTTGAGTGAATCAAATTGCTATGGTTTCATATTTAACTCTATTTTATGAATCTAAACAGAAAAAGTATAGGTTTATAGTCGGAAAAATAAGTTACAAGTCGTTTTTGTAAAGGTAGTCATTTCAGTCGAAAGAACGACGTCTAGATGACCATTTTAGAAAACATACTTCCACTTTGAGTTTAACCATAATTTTTGGATATAGTTTCATGTTCATAATAAAAATAATTTTCTCAGAATAACAACTTTTAAATCAAAGTTTATCATAGTTTTTAATTAACTAACCCAAAACAGCCCGCGGTGTTACTACGACGGCGTAAATCCGGTTTTACGGTGTTTTTCGTGTTTCCAGGTTTTAAATCATTAAGTTAGCATATCATATAGATATAGAACATGTGTTTAGTTGATTTTAAAAGTCAAGTTAGAAGGATTAACTTTTGTTTGCGAACAAGTTTAGAATTAACTAAACTATGTTCTAGTGATTACAAGTTTAAACCTTCGAATAAGATAGCTTTATATGTATGAATCGAATGATGTTATGAACATCATTACTACCTTAATTTCCTTGGATAAACCTACTGGAAAAGAGAAAAATGGATCTAGCTTCAATGGATCCTTGGATGGCTCGAAGTTCTTGAAGCAGAATCATGACACGAAAACAAGTTCAAGTAAGATCATCACTTGAAATAAGATTGTTATAGTTATAGAAATTGAACCAAAGTTTGAATATGATTATTACCTTGTATTAGAATGATAACCTACTGTAAGAAACAAAGATTTCTTGAGGTTGGATGATCACCTTACAAGATTGGAAGTGAGCTAGCAAACTTGAAAGTATTCTTGATTTTATGAAACTAGAACTTTTGGAATTTATGAAGAACACTTAGAACTTGAAGATAGAACTTGAGAGAGATTAATTAGATGAAGAAAATTGAAGAATGAAAGTGTTTGTAGGTGTTTTTGGTCGTTGGTGTATGGATTAGATATAAAGGATATGAAATTTTGTTTTCATGTAAATAAGTCATGAATGATTACTCATATTTTTGTAATTTTATGAGATATTTCATGCTAGTTGCCAAATGATGGTTCCCACATGTGTTAGGTGACTCACATGGGCTGCTAAGAGCTGATCATTGGAGTGTATATACCAATAGTACATAAATCTAAAAGCTGTGTATTGTACGAGTACGAATACGGGTGCATACGAGTAGAATTGTTGATGAAACTGAACGAGGATGTAATTGTAAGCATTTTTGTTAAGTAGAAGTATTTTGATAAGTGTATTGAAGTCTTTCAAAAGTGTATAAATACATATTAAAACACTACATGTATATACATTTTAACTAAGTCGTTAAGTCATCGTTAGTCGTTACATGTAAGTGTTGTTTTGAAACCTTTAGGTTAACGATCTTGTTAAATGTTGTTAACCCAATGTTTATAATATCAAAAGAGATTTTAAATTATTATATTATCATGATATTATGATGTACGAATATCTCCTAATATGATATATATACATTAAATGTCGTTACAATGATAAACGTTACATATATGTCTCGTTTCAAAATCATTAAGTTAGTAGTCTTGTTTTTACATATGTAGTTCATTGTTAATATAATTAATGATATGTTTATTTATCATAATATCATGTTAACTATATATATAACCATATATATGTCATCATATAGTTTTTTTACAAGTTTTAACGTTCGTGAATCACCGGTCAACTTGGGTGGTCAATTGTCTATATGAAACCTATTTCAATTAATCAAGTCTTAACAAGTTTGATTGCTTAACATGTTGGAAACATTTAATCATGTAAATATCAATCTCAATTAATATATATAAACATGGAAAAGTTCGGGTCACTACAATAAAAAGGGGCATATTCAGTTTCGATCATTCAACCATAGAACGTAATTTCGATTACTTGTGTCTATTTCGTAAAACAGTTATAAAAGCAGCTCATGTATTCTCAGTCCCAAAAATATATATTGCGAAAGCATTTAAAAAGGGATTAATGAAACTCACATGGGCTGCTAAGAGCTGATCATTGGAGTGTATATACCAATAGTACATACATCTAAAAGCTGTGTATTGTACCAGTACGAATAAGGGTGCATACGAGTAGAATTGTTGATGAAACTGAACGAGGATGTAATTGTAAGCATTTTTGTTAAGTAGAAGTATTTTGATAAGTGTATTGAAGTCTTTCAAAAGTGTATAAATACATATTAAAACACTACATGTATATACATTTTAACTGAGTCGTTAAGTCATCGTTAGTCGTTACATGTAAGTGTTGTTTTGAAACCTTTAGGTTAACGATCTTGTTAAATGTTGTTAACCCAATGTTTATAATATCAAATGAGATTTTAAATTATTATATTATCATGATATTATCATGTATGAATATCTCTTAATATGATATATATATACATTAAATGTCTTTACAACGATAATCGTTACTTATATGTCTCGTTTAAAAATCATTAAGTTAGTAGTCTTGTTTTTAAATATGTAGTTCATTGTTAATATACTTAATGATATATTTACTTATCATAGTATCATGTTAACTATATATATATCCATATATATGTCATCATGTAGTTTTTACAAGTTTTAACGTTCGTGAATCACCGGTCAACTTGGGTGGTCAATTGTCTATATGAAACATATTTCAATTAATCAAGTCTTAACAAGTTTGATTGCTTAACATGTTGGAAACATTTAATCATGTAAATATCAATCTCAATTAATATATATAAACATGGAAAAGTTCGGGTCACTACAGTACCTACCCGTTAAATAAATTTCGTCCCGAAATTTTAAGCTGTTGAAGGTGTTGACGAATCTTCTGGAAATAGATGCGGGTATTTCTTCTTCATCTGATCTTCACGCTCCCAGGTGAACTCGGGTCCTCTACGAGCATTCCATCGAACCTTAACAATTGGTATCTTGTTTTGCTTAAGTCTTTTAACCTCACGATCCATTATTTCGACGGGTTCTTCGATGAATTGAAGTTTTTCGTTGATTTGGATTTCATCTAACGGAATAGTGAGATCTTCTTTAGCAAAACATTTCTTCAAATTCGAGACGTGGAAAGTGTTATGTACAGCCGCGAGTTGTTGAGGTAACTCAAGTCGGTAAGCTACTGGTCCGACACGATCAATAATCTTGAATGGTCCAATATACCTTGGATTTAATTTCCCTCGTTTACCAAATCGAACAACACCTTTCCAAGGTGCAACTTTAAGCATGACCATCTCTCCAATTTCAAATTCTATATCTTTTCTTTTAATGTCAGCGTAGCTCTTTTGTCGACTTTGGGCGGTTTTCAACCGTTGTTGAATTTGGATGATCTTCTTGGTAGTTTCTTGTATAATCTCCGGACCCGTAATCTGTCTATCCCCCACTTCACTCCAACAAATTGGAGACCTGCACTTTCTACCATAAAGTGCTTCAAACGGCGCCATCTCAATGCTTGAATGGTAGCTGTTATTGTAGGAAAATTCTGCTAACGGTAGATGTCGATCCCAACTGTTTCCGAAATCAATAACACATGCTCGTAGCATGTCTTCAAGCATTTGTATCGTCCTTTCGCTCTGCCCATCAGTTTGTGGATGATAGGCAGTACTCATGTCTAGACGAGTTCCTAATGCTTGCTGTAATGTCTGCCAGAATCTTGAAATAAATCTGCCATCCCTATCAGAGATAATAGAGATTGGTATTCCATGTCTGGAGACGACTTCCTTCAAATACAGTCGTGCTAACTTCTCCATCTTGTCATCTTCTCTTATTGGTAGGAAGTGTGCTGATTTGGTGAGACGATCAACTATTACCCAAATAGTATCAAAACCACTTGAAGTCCTTGGCAATTTAGTGATGAAATCCATGGTAATGTTTTCCCATTTCCATTCCGGGATTTCGGGTTGTTGAAGTAGACCTGATGGTTTCTGATGCTCAGCTTTGACCTTAGAACACGTCAAACATTCTCCTACGTATTTAGCAACATCGGCTTTCATACCCGGCCACCAAAAATGTTTCTTGAGATCCTTGTACATCTTCCCCGTTCCAGGATGTATTGAGTATCTGGTTTTATGAGCTTCTCTAAGTACCATTTCTCTCATATCTCCAAATTTTGGTACCCAAATCCTTTCAGCCCTATACCGGGTTCCGTCTTCCCGAATATTAAGATGCTTCTCCGATCCTTTGGGTATTTCATCCTTTAAATTTCCCTCTTTTAAAACTCCTTGTTGCGCCTCCTTTATTTGAGTAGTAATGTTATTATGAATCATTATATTCATAGATTTTACTCGAATGGGTTCCCTGTCCTTCCTGCTCAAGGCATCGGCTACCACATTTGCCTTCCCCGGGTGGTAACGAATCTCAAAGTCGTAATCATTCAATAATTCAATCCACCTACGCTGCCTCATATTCAGTTGTTTCTGATTAAATATGTGTTGAAGACTTTTGTGGTCGGTATATATAATACTTTTGACCCCATATAAGTAGTGCCTCCAAGTCTTTAATGCAAAAACAACCGCGCCTAATTCCAAATCATGCGTCGTATAATTTTGTTCGTGAATCTTCAATTGTCTAGACGCATAAGCAATCACCTTCGTTCGTTGCATTAATACACAACCGAGACCTTGCTTTGATGCATCACAATAAATCACAAAATCATCATTCCCTTCAGGCAATGACAATATAGGTGCCGTAGTTAGCTTTTTCTTCAATAACAGAAACGCTTTCTCTTGTTCATCATTCCATTCAAATTTCTTCCCTTTATGCGTTAATGCAGTCAAGGGTTTTGCTATTCTGGAAAAGTCTTGGATGAACCTTCTGTAGTAACCAGCTAGTCCTAAAAACTGGCGTATGTGTTTCGGAGTTTTCGGGGTTTCCCACTTTTCAACAGTTTCTATCTTTGCCGGATCCACCTTAATACCTTCTTTGTTCACTATGTGACCGAGGAATTGAACTTCTTCCAACCAAAATGCACACTTTGAAAACTTAGCGTACAATTCTTCCTTCCTCAATACTTCTAACACCTTTCTCAAATGTTCACCGTGTTCTTGGTCATTCTTTGAGTAAATAAGTATGTCATCAATGAAAACAATGACAAACTTGTCAAGGTATGGTCCACACACTCGGTTCATAAGGTCCATGAACACAGCTGGTGCATTAGTTAAACCAAACGGCATGACCATAAACTCGTAATGACCGTAACGTGTTCTGAAAGCAGTCTTTGGAATATCATCTTCTTTCACCCGCATTTGATGATACCCGGAACGTAAGTCAATCTTTGAATAAACAGACGAGCCTTGTAGTTGATCAAATAAGTCATCGATTGTCGGTAGTGGGTAGCGGTTCTTGATGGTAAGTTTGTTCAACTCTCGGTAGTCGATACACAACCTGAATGTACCATCTTTCTTCTTGACAAACAAAACAGGAGCTCCCCACGGTGATGTGCTTGGTCGAATGAAACCACGCTCTAAAAGTTCTTGTAATTGGCTTTGTAGTTCTTTCATCTCGCTGGGTGCGAGTCTGTAAGGAGCACGAGCTATTGGTGCAGCTCCTGGTATAAGATCTATTTGAAATTCAACGGATCGATGTGGGGGTAATCCCGGTAATTCTTTCGGAAATACATCAGGAAATTCTTTTGCAATGGGAACATCATTGATGCTCTTTTCTTCAGTTTGTACTTTCTCGACGTGTGCTAGAACAGCATAGCAACCTTTTCTTATTAGTTTTTGTGCCTTCAAATTACTAATAAGATGTAGCTTCATGTTGCCCTTTTCTCCGTACACCATTAAGGGTTTTCCTTTTTCTCGTATAATGCGAATTGCATTTTTGTAACAAACGATCTCCGCTTTCACTTCTTTCAACCAGTCCATACCGATTATCACATCAAAACTCCCTAACTCTACTGGTATCAAATCAATCTTAAATGTTTCGCTAACCAGTTTAATTTCTCGATTCCGACATATATTATCTGCTGAAATTAATTTACCATTTGCTAATTCGAGTAAAAATTTACTATCCAAAGGCGTCAATGGACAACTTAATTTAGCACAAAAATCTCTACTCATATAGCTTCTATCCGCACCCGAATCAAATAAAACGTAAGCAGATTTATTGTCAATAAGAAACGTACCCGTAACAAGCTCCGAGTCTTCCTGTGCCTCTGCCGCATTAATATTGAAAACTCTTCCACGGCCTTGTCCATTCGTGTTCTCCTGGTTCGGACAATTTCTAATAATGTGGCCCGGTTTTCCACATTTATAACAAACTACATTGGCATAACTTGCTCCGACACTACTTGCTCCGCCATTACTCGTTCCGACACCATTTGTTCCTTTCGTTCTATTAACCCCTGGTCCGTAGACCTCACACTTCGCCGCGCTATGACCATTTCTTTTACACTTGTTGCAAAATTTGGTGCAGAACCCCGAGTGATTCTTTTCACACCTTTGGCATAGCTGCTTCTGATTGTTGTTGTTGTTGCGGTTATTATTGTTGTTGGGATGATTGTTGTAGTTGCTGTTGTTGTTGTTGTTGTTGTTGTTGTTGTTGTTGGGCCGTTTGTTGTAGTTGTGATTGATGTTGCGATTGTTGGGATAATTGTTGCGATTATTGTTGTAATTGCTGTTGTTGTTGTATTGGTGATTCTTATCACCGTTTTCCTCCCACTTTCTTTTGACTTGCTTCACATTGGCCTCTTCAGCAGTCTGTTCTTTAATTCTTTCTTCAATTTGGTTCACGAGTTTGTGAGCCATTCTACATGCCTGTTGTATGGAGGCGGGCTCGTGTGAACTTATATCTTCTTGGATTCTTTCCGGTAATCCTTTCACAAACGCGTCGATCTTCTCTTCCTCATCTTTGAATGCTCCCGGACACAATAAGCACAATTCTGTGAATCGTCTTTCGTACGTGGTAATATCAAATCCTTGGGTTCGTGACCCTCTAAGTTCTGTCTTGAGCTTATTGACCTCGGTTCTGGGACGGTACTTCTCGTTCATCAAGTGCTTGAATGCTGACCACGGTAGTGCGTACGCATCGTCTTGTCCCACTTGCTCTAGATAGGTATTCCACCATGTTAACGCAGAACCTGTGAAGGTATGCGTAGCGTACTTCACTTTGTCCTCTTCAGTACACTTACTTATGGCAAACACCGATTCGACCTTCTCGGTCCACCATTTCAATCCGATCGGTCCTTCGGTTCCATCAAATTCCAAAGGTTTGCAGGCAGTGAATTCTTTGTAGGTGCATCCTACACGATTTCCTGTACTGCTAGATCCAAGGTTATTGTTGGTGTGTAGCGCAGCCTGTACTGCGGCTATGTTTGAAGCTAGAAAAGTACGGAATTCCTCTTCATTCATATTCACTGTGTGTCGAGTAGTCGGTGCCATTTCCTTCAAAATAGTCAAATGGAACAAGTTAATCATACAGAATATTAAGAGTAGTTAATAGTATTTCGTAGCATAATATGAACTCATTTATAAAAGCTTTTTCTTCATATTAGCGTTTTATAAGTTTAAATTCGGGTAGTACCTACCCGTTAAGTTCATACTTAGTAGCTAATATACAATTCAACTACTACAATTCTATATGAAAAACTGATTATAATAATATTTCGCGTTCAAACTTTTACACAATATTTTACAAACTTACAATACCGCTTATTTTACATATAGCATGAAATATAGCACACAATAAATTTGATACAAGATGGTTGTGAAGATAATTCTAGCTAGTACACAAGTCGTTCAGCAAAGGCAATAAAGACACGTAATTCATACGTCCAGAAACAAGTCATGCATTCTGGTTTTACTAGGATTACTTCCCATCCTTGGTCTTGTGGAACATAACCGTTATGGCCGTTGATAATACAGCGTGTTGTAACGTCGTCAAAGGGACGAGGGTTACGTAACGTCCAACATGTAGCGACCCCGACAAATCGTCAAATGACGGCGTCATCTACGTATGGTCCCATTACATGGTCGTAAGTCTTTATAACAACGTTTGACCGAAAAGTATGTCGCATTCATTTCATAAATAAGGGTGTTTCAAAGTTTACAAAAGTGGTTCCCATAACAAGTACATAACAATGTTTAAAGTTTGTATGAAACACGTGCGACACGATTAAAAGTAGTCGAAAAGACGCTCCACGTATGCAAGTATACTCGACATCCAATGCAAGTATCAAATAGTATGAGCGGAAGCATGTATCACCTAAGTTCAAGGACCTGAGAAAAACATAGAGAATCTGTCAACGAAAACGTTGGTGAAATCATAGGTTTAAGTAAGTAAATGAGTAATAGTAAGTTGAACCACAAGATTTGTAACATCGATAAAGCCATAGTACATTCTAAAAGTTAATATTCACGAGCACCCAATTATCAAAGCTTAACGTTCCGTCCGTTGAATACCCCATCAATTAGTGCTAGAACAACACTGTTCCCGAAAATATATTTCATTCGTAAACGGTAGCGAACCGTTTGAATGAGGGTTTGTCAAACCCATATGGCCATATAACATAAGTTCTCGCTTACACCATCTGATGTAACTAATGATAATCGGATTGAGGATTTTCGTTCTAAACTCGTATGTAGAATGTTTGTTTTCCCGTTCTTGTGTTCACTTAGTTCAAAAGAATCGTTTATGTTTTCTCATCCCAAAAGTAAGTTTAAAAGAGTAAAAGTGGGACTATGATCTCACCTTGTATGCACGAACCAAAAAGTACTTCGACAAGTAACGTGTGCAAAGAACAATGCTAGTCTTGACCTAAACAAGTAAGTTATATCAATTAACCGGTTACGACACAAGGTCGGGTGAAATGTGTTCAATTAGTCCTATGGCTCGTTACGACTCGAATAGTATAGCATGTGAATCACGTTGTCAAGTTTCATGCAAGAATCAAGTATAAAAGCATGTTAGAACGATTGTAATAAAGTTTGAGTTGACATTTCAAAACCTTACCATTAGAAAGGAAATCTTATTACGTTTCCAACGATATTTGATTCATCGAAAACGGAGTTACGGTCAAAAAGTTATGGCCAAAACAAGTTTGCTGAAGTTCGGATGAAACAGGCTATTGTCGCGGCGCGACAAATGGCTCCGCGGCGCGACAAATGCCTATGTTGAAGGTCAGAAAGCCTGAAAAACATGTTCTAAAATCACCCTTTGGGCCACGGCGCAACAAATTGCTCCGCGGCGCGACAATGGCCGTGGCCTGGTACCTGGTCAGTCTCAAATGTTCAAGTCTTGGTCAAAACTTCAAACAACCATAAAACGCAAACCGTAAACAACTAGAAGGCGTATCTTATACCGTTGGAAAGCTCTTTTGACAAGGAACACAACTAAACATGTTTCATCAAACAAAAACAACATTTTCCATAACCGATTTCTCGTCAAGTGATCATTTAAAAGTCCATTTTCAAAGTTTCAAGTTCATCAATTGCATTTTAAGTTTCGGGAATCCAATTCACACATGTGATATGCCGTTTTGAAGGTAATGAAGCATAAATCACTACTAAACACTAACAATTAACATTCCATGGCATTTAAGCATCCAAAAGTTCATGTCAAGAACTACCAAACCCTAGTCAAACATCACAAAATCATTAATCGGATTCTTGAAGTTTTCTTAATCAACCTACGCATCAAAACGAAGCTAGTGATACTAGTAACACAATTAAAACATGCACTTTAACAATCTAACAACATTAACTCATCCAAAATCAAGGATTAAGCAAACCCATTTCAAATGTTCAAACTAGTTACTCAAAACAACGAATCGAGCAAACAAAACATATATTCATGTTATACACGAGCCATAGACACTAACTAACACCATTTCAAGTCAAAAACACGAATTTATAGAAATCTAGAGTTTTTAGAAAGTTACCCAAACGAGATGAAGTTGGTATCAAATTGTAGAGGATGAAGAGAGGATTCCAAATATGTAATTTGTTTTGGAGTTTGCTTCCCGATCCGGATTTAGATGATGATTTATGTTTGTGTTCTTGAGAGAAAAAAGAAAGAAAGAAGGAGAAAGAAATGGATGAATGAGGGGTGGAGGTGGTGAGTGGTTGACTAGTCAACTACTAGCCACCTCTTTGGTCAAGTGGCGGAACTAGTCCCTCAAGTTTCAGAGCGGGTGCGGGAATTAACCAAACGAATATTTTTAAAACGCTCGAGTAAACGGGTGATGTTATAAACATATAACGGAGTTTAAATAGTTAAACGGAAAAGTTGACGGAAAAAGGCGGGATGTTACATTACCTACACCTTAAAAGAAATTTCGTCCCGAAATTTAAGTAGGCGTAGTAGTCGTTGTTTCTTCCTCGAGATCTTGCGTTTCCGAATTCACGAATAGATGAGGATACTTCCTTTGCATTTGATCTTGTCTTTCCCAAGTAAACTCGGGTCCTCTTTTGGCATTCCAACGAACCTTAACAATCGGGATTCGGCTTTGTTTCAATGTCTTGACGGAGGTGTCCACAATTTCAACCGGTTCCTCCACAAAATGAAGTTTGTCATCGATAGTAAGTTCTTCGAGAGGGATGACGATATCGGGTTCGGCAAGACACTTTTTCAAGTTAGATACATGGAAGGTAGGATGAACGGAGTTCAATTGAGGCGGAAGATCTAAACGATAAGCAACGGTTCCAATACGCTCCAAGATTTCGAAAGGACCAATATACCGCGGATTTAGCTTCCCGCGTTTCCCAAAACGGATTACACCCTTCCAAGGTGCGACTTTTAACATTACTCTGTCACCGACTTGAAATTCAAGATCGTGGCGTCGTTTGTCGGTATAGCTCTTTTGACGACTTCGGGCCGTCCTAAGCCTATCTCGGATTTGAACGATTTTCTCGGTGGTTTCGTGAATGAGTTCGGGTCCGGTGATTTGCACGTCGCCTACCTCGGCCCAACAAAGAGGTGAACGACATTTGCGGCCATATAGCGCTTCAAAAGGTGCGGCTTTAATACTCGCGTGATAACTATTGTTGTAAGAGAACTCGGCGAGAGGTAAGTGCTTGTCCCAAGCTTTTCCGAAATCAACCACGCAAGCTCGTAACATGTCCTCTAAGGTTTGAATTGTACGTTCGCTTTGTCCATCGGTTTGAGGATGATATGCGGTGCTCATGTCTAAACGCGTTCCCAATGCTTCTTGCAATGTGCGCCAAAATCTAGAAACGAAACGGCCATCTCGGTCGGAGATAATCGATAAAGGTACACCGTGTCGGGCTACGATCTCCTTAATGTAAAGTTGTGCAAGTCTCTCCATTTTGTCCGTTTCTTTCATGGCAAGGAAGTGTGCGGATTTGGTGAGACGGTCAACAATAACCCAAATGGTATCATAACCGCCCGTCGTTTTTGGTAGCTTGGTGATAAAATCCATCGTTATCCTTTCCCACTTCCATTGCGGGATCTCGGGTTGTTGAAGTAGTCCGGACGGTCTTTGGTGTTCGGCTTTGACTTTGGAACATGTCAAACATTTGGAAACATAAGTAGCTACGTCCCTTTTGATGTTCGGCCACCAATATAGTTGTTTAAGGTCGTGGTACATCTTATTGGCACCGGGGTGAATCGAGTATCGTGACTTATGGGCTTCGTCTAAAATAAGGCTTCGTAGGTCCCCATAACTAGGCACCCAAATCCTTCCGGCGTAATATCGGAGTCCGGTCTCCCTAATTTCGAATCGAGAGACGAGAATGTTCAAGAGCTCGTGTGAAAGGTCTTCATCCTTGAGAGCCTCATCTTGGGCTACCCGAATTTGGCTATTAAGGTTTGTGTGGATAGTGATGTTTAAGGCTCGGACACGAAGAGGCACCGCTCTTTCTTTTCGACTTAAAGCATCGGCTACTACATTTGCCTTCCCGGGATGGTAACGAAGCTCGCAATCGTAATCGTTTAAGGTTTCAATCCACCTTCGTTGTCTCATGTTTAGTTGCTTTTGATCGAAAATGTGTTGGAGGCTTTTGTGGTCGGTAAAGATAGTACTCTTGGTTCCATAAAGATAGTGTCTCCACATTTTAAGTGCAAAGACAACGGCTCCGAGTTCGAGATCATGTGTCGTATAGTTTCGTTCATGAATTTTGAGTTGTCGAGAAGCATAAGCAATGACTTTCGTTCGTTGCATCAATACACACCCAAAACCATGTTTCGAGGCATCACAATATACAACAAAGTCATCATTGCCTTCGGGAAGTGACAAGATAGGAGCGGTAGTTAGCTTCGTTTTCAAGATTTGGAATGCGGATTCATGTTCGGTCGCCCAAATGAATTTCTTTCCCTTGTGAGTCAATGCGGTTAGAGGACGTGCAACCAAAGAGAAGTTTTCGATGAATCTACGATAGTACCCGGCGAGACCCAAAAATTGACGAATGTGAGTAGGAGTAGTAGGAGTCTCCCATTTGCTAATGGCTTCGATTTTCGTTGGATCGACTTTAATACCTTGGTCACTTACAACATGACCAAGAAATTGAACTTCCTTTAACCAAAATTCACACTTGGAGAATTTGGCATAGAGTTGTTCTTGTCTTAAAAGTTCAAGCACAAGTCGGAGATGTTGTTCGTGCTCTTCTTCATTTTTAGAATAGATCAATATGTCATCGATGAACACAATAACGAATTTATCGAGATACGGTTTGCACACGCGGTTCATAAGATCCATGAACACCGCCGGTGCGTTAGTGAGACCAAATGGCATGACAAGGAATTCATAACTACCATAACGAGTTCGGAAAGCGGTTTTGGAGACATCTTCCCCTTTAACCCTCAATTGATGATAACCCGAGCGGAGATCGATTTTCGAATATACACAAGACCCTTGTAGTTGATCAAAGAGGTCATCGATGCGAGGAAGAGGGTATCGGTTCTTAACCGTCAATTTATTTAGTTCACGATAATCAATGCACATTCGTAGGGATCCGTCTTTCTTTTTAACAAACAAAATCGGAGCGCCCCAAGGTGAATGGCTAGGTTGGATGAAACCACGATCAAGTAGTTCTTGGATTTGACTTTGCAATTCTTGCATTTCAGATGGAGCGAGTCTATATGGTGCACGCGCTACGGGTGCGGCTCCTGGAATAAGATCGATTTGAAATTCAACCGGTCGATGAGGTGGAAGACCCGGTAATTCGTCGGGAAATACATCGGAATAGTCACTAACAATTGGCACATCATCGATGTGCTTCTCATCGGACTCGACTTTCTTAACGTGAGCAAGGATCGCAAAACAACCCTTACGGAGTAGTTTTCTAACTTTAATACTCGAAACGAGGTTGAGTCCGGTGCAACTCTTATCGCCATAGACGATCAAAGGTTCACCATTCTCGATAGGAATTCGGATTGCGTTAAGATCACAAAGAATGTGAGATTTCGTTTTGACTAACCAATTCATACCGATTATTACATCAAAGCTTCCTAGTTCCATGGGTATCAAGTCAATTTCAAACTCCTTACCCAAAATGTTCAAAGTACACCCCCGGTAATATGTGTCGGCACTTAAGAGTTTTCCGTCGGCCACTTCGATGGAATAAGTAGTATCTAAAGGGTGTGGTGGAGTGCAAAGGGTAGGAGCTAAAGTCTTGGACACAAAACATTTATCGGCACCCGAATCGAATAAGCAAGTAACATAAGAGTTGTTGAGAAGAAACGTACCCGTGACTAGTTCGTTGTCATCTCGGGCTTCCTCGGTGTTGATGTTAAAGGCTCGGCCTCGGTTGTTGGGGTTGGCTTTCTTTTTCGGGCATTCGTTCTTATAATGGCCCGTTTGGCCACATTCATAACAAGTGACCGTCCTTGGAGGATTGGGCCCCTTTCGAGCGACGGGGGCGGTGCTTGTGCAATTGTTGGCCCTATGACCAACTCCTTGGCAACGGTGACAAATTAGCTTGTTACATTCGCCGTAATGATGTTTGTGGCACTTGTTGCACAAAGGTAAGTTTCCGACATAACCCTTCTTGCCGTCGTTGTTGAAGGGCTTTTTGGTGAAGGTGTTGTTGTTGTAGTTAGTTGATGGAGTGGCTTCCCATTTCCTTTTGTTGCCACCCGACTTGTCCTCGGCCTTAGGAGCCGGCGCTACGATTTCGTCAACCGTTTCAATTAGTTGGCGAGCCATGTTCATAGCGGCTTGATGAGTAGTGGGTTTGGATGACATCACCCCTTGTTTGATGCTTTTTGGAAGACCGAGCATGTAGAGCTCAATCCTTTGAGATTCGGGGTTAACAAGATTAGGACACATCAAGGATAGTTCGGCGAAGCGTTGATTATAAGCTTTAAGATCGTTTCCGACCGCTTTCAAAGCTCTTAGTTCTTCTTCAAGCTTTCGGGTTTCTTCGCGCGGAAAATATTCGACAATCATCTTTTCCTTCAAATCGGTCCAAGAGAGGGCATGAGCTTCATCGGTACCCACCGATTGAACATAGGTGTTCCACCAAGTGAGAGCAACACCGGAGAACGTGTGGGTGGAGTATTTGACCTTGTCTTGATCACGACAACCGCTTATGCTAAAGACGGCCTCGGTTTGTTCAAACCAACGCGTAAGCACAACCGGTCCACCGGTTCCATCATAAGTGTGAGGTTTGCACCCCATGAAAGCTTTGTAGGAGCATCCCTCGTTTGAGTTACCGGCCCCATTGTTGTTGTTGTTGTTGTGGTTGTGGTTATTGTTATTGTTGTTGGAAGAGTGGCCGGCCATGGCCGCATCTACGGCGGTAGCTATCATCCGTTCGAGAGCTTGTTCGGGAGTTTCATTGCGGCGTACACGACGAGGAGCCATTGTTCCTTCAAAACAAAAGAATACCGTTGGTTAGTATTCTAAATGATACTAACCGTGATATGGGATAAAGATAGAGAAAAAAAATTATCCTTGACCCGCCTTAAATTCTTTATGTCATAATGTCGGTATGTTCATATGAGTCACCGTAATATAATTTCCGGGAATTATATTACCCTAATTCATATGTGCATTCGACATTACATCATATAGTCAAGGTGGCGTGTCAATTAAATTATACAACGCAAGATTTAGATAGGATAAGAGTAGATATGAGTAAGAGAGTTCGAGTATAAATGCACAAATAGTCAAGTAATTCCTACGTCAAGTCTATATGCCGGTTGTAGTCTAGACTCACCAATGTACCCTAAGACTCGGGGTTGACACCAATGAACTCTAAATCCCTACAACCAAAGCTCTGATACCACTTGTAGCGACCCCGACAAATCGTCAAATGACGGCGTCATCTACGTATGGTCCCATTACATGGTCGTAAGTCTTTATAACAACGTTTGACCGAAAAGTATGTCGCATTCATTTCATAAATAAGGGTGTTTCAAAGTTTACAAAAGTGGTTCCCATAACAAGTACATAACAATGTTTAAAGTTTGTATGAAACACGTGCGACACGATTAAAAGTAGTCGAAAAGACGCTCCACGTATGCAAGTATACTCGACATCCAATGCAAGTATCAAATAGTATGAGCGGAAGCATGTATCACCTAAGTTCAAGGACCTGAGAAAAACATAGAGAATCTGTCAACGAAAACGTTGGTGAAATCATAGGTTTAAGTAAGTAAATGAGTAATAGTAAGTTGAACCACAAGATTTGTAACATCGATAAAGCCATAGTACATTCTAAAAGTTAATATTCACGAGCACCCAATTATCAAAGCTTAACGTTCCGTCCGTTGAATACCCCATCAATTAGTGCTAGAACAACACTGTTCCCGAAAATATATTTCATTCGTAAACGGTAGCGAACCGTTTGAATGAGGGTTTGTCAAACCCATATGGCCATATAACATAAGTTCTCGCTTACACCATCTGATGTAACTAATGATAATCGGATTGAGGATTTTCGTTCTAAACTCGTATGTAGAATGTTTGTTTTCCCGTTCTTGTGTTCACTTAGTTCAAAAGAATCGTTTATGTTTTCTCATCCCAAAAGTAAGTTTAAAAGAGTAAAAGTGGGACTATGATCTCACCTTGTATGCACGAACCAAAAAGTACTTCGACAAGTAACGTGTGCAAAGAACAATGCTAGTCTTGACCTAAACAAGTAAGTTATATCAATTAACCGGTTACGACACAAGGTCGGGTGAAATGTGTTCAATTAGTCCTATGGCTCGTTACGACTCGAATAGTATAGCATGGGAATCACGTTGTCAAGTTTCATGCAAGAATCAAGTATAAAAGCATGTTAGAACGATTGTAATAAAGTTTGAGTTGACATTTCAAAACCTTACCATTAGAAAGGAAATCTTATTACGTTTCCAACGATATTTGATTCATCGAAAACGGAGTTACGGTCAAAAAGTTATGGCCAAAACAAGTTTGCTGAAGTTCGGATGAAACAGGCTATTGTCGCGGCGCGACAAATGGCTCCGCGGCGCGACAAATGCCTATGTTGAAGGTCAGAAAGCCTGAAAAACATGTTCTAAAATCACCCTTTGGGCCACGGCGCGACAAATTGCTCCGCGGCGCGACAATGGCCGTGGCCTGGTACCTGGTCAGTCTCAAATGTTCAAGTCTTGGTCAAAACTTCAAACAACCATAAAACGCAAACCGTAAACAACTAGAAGGCGTATCTTATACCGTTGGAAAGCTCTTTTGACAAGGAACACAACTAAACATGTTTCATCAAACAAAAACAACATTTTCCATAACCGATTTCTCGTCAAGTGATCATTTAAAAGTCCATTTTCAAAGTTTCAAGTTCATCAATTGCATTTTAAGTTTCGGGAATCCAATTCACACATGTGATATGCCGTTTTGAAGGTAATGAAGCATAAATCACTACTAAACACTAACAATTAACATTCCATGGCATTTAAGCATCCAAAAGTTCATGTCAAGAACTACCAAACCCTAGTCAAACATCACAAAATCATTAATCGGATTCTTGAAGTTTTCTTAATCAACCTACGCATCAAAACGAAGCTAGTGATACTAGTAACACAATTAAAACATGCACTTTAACAATCTAACAACATTAACTCATCCAAAATCAAGGATTAAGCAAACCCATTTCAAATGTTCAAACTAGTTACTCAAAACAACGAATCGAGCAAACAAAACATATATTCATGTTATACACGAGCCATAGACACTAACTAACACCATTTCAAGTCAAAAACACGAATTTATAGAAATCTAGAGTTTTTAGAAAGTTACCCAAACGAGATGAAGTTGGTATCAAATTGTAGAGGATGAAGAGAGGATTCCAAATATGTAATTTGTTTTGGAGTTTGCTTCCCGATCCGGATTTAGATGATGATTTATGTTTGTGTTCTTGAGAGAAAAAAGAAAGAAAGAAGGAGAAAGAAATGGATGAATGAGGGGTGGAGGTGGTGAGTGGTTGACTAGTCAACTACTAGCCACCTCTTTGGTCAAGTGGCGGAACTAGTCCCTCAAGTTTCAGAGCGGGTGCGGGAATTAACCAAACGAATATTTTTAAAACGCTCGAGTAAACGGGTGATGTTATAAACATATAACGGAGTTTAAATAGTTAAACGGAAAAGTTGACGGAAAAAGGCGGGATGTTACACAACAGTCCCATAATAATTTAAAAACCTCATTTCTTACCCCAATTACCGACTCCGTCACTTGTGGAAACGTTTTGTTTAATAGTTGTAGCCCGATGTTCTTGTTCTCACTTTGGTGAGAAGCGAACATTACTAATCCGTAAGCATAACATGCTTCTTTATGTTGCATGTTAGCCGCTTTTTCTAAATCACGAAGTCCAATATTCGGATATATTGAGTCAAAATAATTTCTTAACCCATTGCGTAAAATAGCATTTGGGTTCCCCGCAATATATGCGTCAAAGTAAACACATCGTAATTTATGGGTTTCCCAATGTGATATCCCCCATCTTTCAAACGAAAGTCTCTTATAAACCAAGACATTCTTGGAACGTTCTTCGAATGTCTTACAAACTGATCTCGCCTTAAATAGTTGTGCCGAGGAATTCTGGCCGACTCTAGACAAGATTTCATCAATCATGTCTCCGGGTAGGTCTCTTAAAATATTGGGTTGTCTATCCATTTTGTGTTTTTAAACTGTAAAATAGACAAGAGTTAGATTCATAAAAAAAATACTTATTAATACAAGCAATTTTTACATATATCATAAAGCATAAGCACACTATATTACATATATTACACCACACGAATACAACTATCTTATTCCGACTCGCTTGTTTCTTCTTCTTCGGTTTTAGTTCGTTTTGCCAAGTTTCTAGGGATATATGATGTTCCCCTAATACGAGCCGTCGTGATCCACATTGGTTTAGAAAAACCTGGTGGTTTAGAGGTTCCCGGGTCATTGTTACAACTTAAGGACTTCGGGGGTTGACGATACATATAAAGTTCATCGGGGTTGGAATTAGATTTCTCTATTTTTATGCCCTTTCCCTTATTATTTTCTTTTGCCTTTTTAAATTCAGTTGGGGTAATTTCTATAACATCATCGGAATTCTCGTCGGAATCCGATTCATCGGAGAATTGGTAATCCTCCCAATATTTTGCTTCCTTGGCGGAAACACCATTGACCATAATTAACCTTGGTCGGTTGGTTGAGGATTTTCTTTTACTTAACCGTTTTATTATTTCCCCCACCGGTTCTACTTCTTCATCCGGTTCCGATTTTTCTTCCGGTTCCGATTCTTCTTCCGGTTCCGACTCTTCTTCCGGTTCCTCTTCGGGAACTTGTGAATCAGTCCACGAATCATTCCAATTTACATTTGACTCTTCATTATTATTAGGTGAGTCAATGGGACTTGTTCTAGAGGTAGACATCTATCACATAATATCAAACGCGTTAAGAGATTAATATATCACATAATATTCACATGTTAAAAATATATAGTTTCCAACAAAATTTGTTAAGCAATCATTTTTCAAGTAAACACGGTCGAAGTCCAGACTCACTAATGCATCCTAACAAACTCGATAAGACACACTAATGCAAAATTCTGGTTCTCTAAGACCAACGCTCGGATACCAACTGAAATGTCCCGTTCTTATTGATTAAAAACGTTCCATATTAATTGATTTCGTTGCGAGGTTTTGACCTCTATATGAGACGTTTTTCAAAGACTGCATTCATTTTAAAACAAACCACAACCTTTATTTCATCAATAAAGGTTTAAAAAGCTTTACGTAGATTATCAAATAATGATAATCTAAAATATCCTGTTTATACACGACCATTACATAATGGTTTACAATACAAATATGTTACAACAAAATAAGTTTCTTGAATGCAGTTTTTACACAATATCATACAAGCATGGACTCCAAATCTCGTCCTTATTTAAGTATGCGACAGCGGAAGCTCTTAATAATCACCTGAGAATAAACATGCTTAAAACGTCAACAAAAATGTTGGTGAGTTATAGGTTTAACCTATATATATCAAATCATAATAATAGACCACAAGATTTCATATTTCAATACACATCCCATACATAGAGATAAAAATCATTCATATGGTGAACACCTGGTAACCGACATTAACAAGATGCATATATAAGAATATCCCCATCATTCCGGGACACCCTTCGGATATGATATAAATTTCGAAGTACTAAAGCATCCGGTACTTTGGATGGGGTTTGTTAAGCCCAATAGATCTATCTTTAGAGTTCGCGTCAATTAGGGTGTCTGTTCCCTAATTCTTAGATTACCAGACTTAATAAAAAGGGGCATATTCAGTTTCGATCATTCAACCATAGAACGTAATTTCGATTACTTGTGTCTATTTTGTAAAACAGTTATAAAAGCAGCTCATGTATTCTCAGTCCCAAAAATATATATTGCGAAAGCATTTAAAAAGGGATTAATCAAACTCACATGGGCTGCTAAGAGCTGATCATTGGAGTGTATATACCAATAGTACATACATCTAAAAGGTGTGTATTGTACGAGTACAAATGCGGGTGCATACGAGTAGAATTGTTGATGAAACTGAACGAGGATGTAATTGTAAGCATTTTTGTTAAGTAGAAGTATTTTGATAAGTGTATTGAAGTCTTTCAAAAGTGTATAAATACATATTAAAACACTACATGTATATACATTTTAACTGAGTCGTTAAGTCATCGTTAGTCGTTACATGTAAGTGTTGTTTTGAAACCTTTAGGTTAACGATCTTGTTAAATGTTGTTAACCCAATGTTTATAATATCAAATGAGATTATAAATTATTATATTATCATGATATTATCATGTATGAATATCTCTTAATATGATATATATACATTAAATGTCTTTACAACGATAATCGTTACATATATGTCTCGTTTAAAAATCATTAAGTTAGTAGTCTTGTTTTTACATATGTAGTTAATTGTTAATATACTTAATGATATATTTACTTATCATAGTATCATGTTAACTATATATATATCCATATATATGTCATCATGTAGTTTTTACAAGTTTTAACGTTCGTGAATCACCGGTCAACTTGGGTGGTCAATTGTCTATATGAAACATATTTCAATTAATCAAGTCTTAACAAGTTTGATTGCTTAACATGTTGGAAACATTTAATCATGTAAATATCAATCTCAATTAATATATATAAACATGGAAAAGTTCGGGTCACTACAGTATTAAGGTGGATCCGGCAAAGATAGAAACTGTTGAAAAGTGGAAAACCCCGAAAACTCCGAAACACATACGCCAGTTTTTAGGACTAGCTGGTTACTACAGAAGGTTCATCCAAGACTTTTCCAGAATAGCAAAACCCTTGACTGCATTAACGCATAAAGGGAAGAAATTTGAATGGAATGATGAACAAGAGAAAGCGTTTCAGTTATTGAAGAAAAAGCTAACTACGGCACCTATATTGTCATTGCCTGAAGGGAATGATGATTTTGTGATTTATTGTGGCGCATCAAAGCAAGGTCTCGGTTGTGTATTAATGCAACGAATGAAGGTGATTGCTTATGCGTCTAGACAATTGAAGATTCACGAACAAAATTATACGACGCATGATTTGGAATTAGGCGCGGTTGTTTTTGCATTAAAGACTTGGAGGCACTACTTATATGGGGTCAAAAGTATTATATATACCGACCACAAAAGTCTTCAACACATATTTAATCAGAAACAACTGAATATGAGGCAGCGTAGGTGGATTGAATTATTGAATGATTACGACTTTGAGATTCGTTACCACCCGGGAAAGGCAAATGTGGTAGCCGATGCCTTGAGCAGGAAGGACAGAGAACCCATTCGAGTAAAATCTATGAATATAATGATTCATAATAACCTTACTACTCAAATAAAGGAGGCGCAACAAGGAGTTTTAAAAGAGGGAAATTTAAAGGATGAAATACCCAAAGGATCGGAGAAGCATCTTAATATTCGGGAAGACGGAACCCGGTATAGGGCTGAATGATTTGGGTACCAAAATTTGGAGATATGTGAGAAATGGTACTTAGAGAAGCTCATAAAACCAGATACTCAATACATCTTGGAACGGGGAAGATGTACAAGGATCTCAAGAAACATTTTTGGTGGCCGGGTTTGAAAGCCGATGTTGCTAAATACGTAGGAGAATGTTTGACGTGTTCTAAGGTCAAAGCTGTAATGACCCGGAATTTTTCGACCAAATTATACTTATGAGATTAATATTTACATAAATTAAACCATACCAACATGATAAGCAATCCAAATTGTTGAGACTTGTGTTTTTGAAAAGAGTTTTACACAACGTTTGACCGTCCAATATGACCGATGATATCACGAACTATATAACATACGATAATTATACGTTTGTGTATATATATGTATTTATATATATTTAACATGATTTAAGGATGGTTTAACATCTCATTGTATACTAATGACAATGAGTTATAAGTATATTTTGAAACTACTAACTTAAGTTTTCAAAACGATAACTATACGTAACATTCTTTGATATATATACTTATAATCTATAATGCTTATACATGTATCGTATATATAATGTATTTAATTACTTTTTAAGGACTTAAATACATAAAACAATATAAGTATATTCACAAAAGATAGCTATATTTGAATTCTCGTTCCGTTTCCTCAAGATTTCTATACGTATATCTAGGGTATATGTACCCGTATCATACCCAGCTTCTATACGTATTTGCTATTGGTATATACACATCAAATCAACATCCTAATCAACATTATTACTGCCCTAGATATGAGGTAACTAGGATTTGTCAAGTAGTATGAATTATTAGTAAGAAAACAAAATTAGGAATCCTTTTCTTTCTTTATAAACTAAAAACGTTTTTATAAATGAACACCATTTCTTCACTCCATTTTCTCATATATACACCCTCATTTATCTCTCAAAATACTCCTAACTTCATACTTGATCATCTCCAATCATTTTCCCCATCATTTAGCTTCAATTACAAGCTTTAAACACCATAAGAAAACTCTTTCAAGAACATATCAAAATAACCACCCATTTGAAGAAGTTTACTTCCAACCTTTTGATCTAACTCCACCACTCTTTGATTCTAAGATTATTTCTTATCTTTTGTAGTAACTTTGTCCAAGTAACTTGAGGTAGTAACCTTGTTCATAATCTTATTCAATTCATATTCATATAGCTATCTTATTTTGTGGTATAAAATTTTAACAACAAGAACATGGTTTGAATGATTTCAAACTTGTTCGCAAACTAAATAGATCCTTCTAACTTGACTTTTAAAACACTTCAAGACTTGTAATATATCATAATGATATGCTAACCTAACAAAATATAACTTGGTTTTACAAAGAACATCTTAAAAACTGAATCTACGTTGTCAGAGTGCAACCGGGGGCTGTTTTGGGTTGGATAATTAAAAACCATCTTGAACTTTGAATTGGAAGTTCATGTTCTGGAAAAATGATATTTCTTATGAATATGTTAACACATAAAAATTTCATGGTTTAACTCAAAGTGTAAGTATTTTTAGAAAAATGATCATTAAATGTTGTTTTTATGATGGAAAATGATCACTTTCATAAGTATCACCAAAGTTTGACCTATAACCTATGATTTCGAATACAAACTAAGGTATTTTCAGTTCATATTCTTAAAATTTGACTCGATCCAAGGAAGTGGCAAGTTGAACAAACAAAAACGGAGTTGTAATGAAGAAACTACGACTAAAAAAGATTGGGTATCCAAAGCTAGTTTAGCTACGAAAATATTTGGAGAAAAAGTAAATTAATCATATCTTTTCTAATTAATATGATATTTTATATATAATTACTTATGATTTTATTTTATATATTTCAGGACCACCCGTAAACAACACGAGAAGATTAATCATAAGACCTCATGATTGTATGCAACACGTCATTTGACAACACGGTACTTTATGTACGCAACACGTCATTTGACAACATGGTACCATGGGTCGAGATTAATTCTGATCAATATGAATACGATGGGGTCTTTATTTATTTTATTTAAGCAACTAATTTTGGACCACTAACATCGGACTGCTAACTACGGACTAAGAAAATATTAAAAGTATATAAAGTATATATATATATATATATATATATATATATATATATATATATATATATATATATATATATATATATATGTTGATATATTATATATATGGTTAGGTTCGTGATATCTATCGGAGACCAAGTTGAATTAAATACCTTCAAGGCAAAAGTGAGTTTCATTTGCTCCCTTTTTAATTGCTTTTGCAATATATATTTTTGGGCTGAGAATACATGCGCTGCTTTTATAAATGTTTAAAAAATAGACACAAGTACTTAAAAATATATTCTACGTTGAGTTGTACCACTGGCATATTTCCCTGTAGCTTGGTAACTATTATTTACATGGGTATTGTAAACGCGAATCCTGTTGATAGATCTATCGGGCCTGACAACCCCAACCGGACTGGACGACCAGTATTCAACGGTTGCACAGTACTTCGTTTTGGTGACTACACTTGGTACGGTGCAGTGAGATTTCATAATAAAGGGAATATGCGACGTTGATTAAATGTTAAGTATGGTTACCAAGTGCTCAACCACTTAGAATGCTTTACATACACTTGCGAGTGTATTATGTTTATGATTATGAAATCTTGTGGTCTATTAACATATTGAAATGATTGTTATGATAAACCTATGAACTCAACAACCTTTTGGTTGACACTTTAAAGCATGTTTATTCTCAGGTACGAATTAAGTCTTCCGCTGTGCATTTGCTCAATATAAGGACATTACTTGGAGCCGATCATCGCAATGGGACCAAATGTTGATGACTTCGTCCAGGTGGATTAGGACGGGTCCTTTCAGTTGGTATCAGAGCGGTGGTCGTAGCGAACCAGGTCTTGCATTAGTGTGTCTAACTAGTAGTTCTTAGGATGCATTAATGAGTCTGGACTTCGACCGTGTCTACATGTCAAAAGTTTTGCTTATCATTTCTAGTCAAAAATCATCTGCTTATCATCCTTAGGAAATTACCTGCTTATCATTCATAAGTCTAGACACGTTTTACTGCATTTACTGCATTGATAGTGAAATGTCCCGTTCTTATTGATTAAAAACGTTCCATATTAATTGATTTCGTTGCAAGGTTTTGACCTCTATATGAGACGTTTTTCAAAGACTGCATTCATTTTAAAACAAATCATAACCTTTATTTCATCAATAAAGGTTTAAAAAGCTTTACGTAGACTATCAAATAATGATAATCTAAAATATCCTGTTTACACACGACCATTACATAATGGTTTACAATACAAATATGTTACAACAAAATAAGTTTCTTGAATGCAGTTTTTACACAATATCATACAAGCATGGACTCCAAATCTCGTCCTTATTTAAGTACGCGACAGCGGAAGCTCTTAATAATCACCTGAGAATAAACATGCTTAAAACGTCAACAAAAATGTTGGTGAGTTATAGGTTTAACCTATATATATCAAATCATAATAATAGACCACAAGATTTCATATTTCAATACACATCCCATACATAGAGATAAAAATCATTCATATGGTGAACACCTGGTAACCGACATTAACAAGATGCATATATAAGAATATCCCCATCATTCCGGGACACCCTTCGGATATGATATAAATTTCGAAGTACTAAAGCATCCGGTACTTTGGATGGGGTTTGTTAGGCCCAATAGATCTATCTTTAGGATTCGCGTCAATTAGGGTGTCTGTTCCCAAATTCTTAGATTACCAGACTTAATAAAAAGGGGCATATTCGATTTTGATAATTCAACCATAGAATGTAGTTTCACGTACTTGTGTCTATTTTGTAAATCATTTATAAAACCTGCATGTATTCTCATCCCAAAAATATTAGATTTTAAAAGTGGGACTATAACTCACTTTCACAGATTTTTACTTCGTCGGGAAGTAAGACTTGGCCACTGTTGATTCACGAACCTATAACAATATATACATATATATTAAAGTATGTTCAAAATATATTTACAACACTTTTAATATATTTTGATGTTTTAAGTTTATTAAATCAGCTGTCCTCGTTAGTAACCTATAACTAGTTGTCCACAGTTAGATGTACAGAAATAAATCGATAAATATTATCTTGAATCAATCCACGACCCAGTGTATACGTATCTCAGTATTGATCACAACTCAAACTATATATATTTTGGAATCAACCTCAACCCTGTATAGCTAACTCCAACATTCACATATAGAGTGTCTATGGTTGTTCCGAAATATATATAGATGTGTCGACATGATAGGTCGAAATATTGTATACGTGTCTATGGTATCTCAAGATTACATAATATACAATACAAGTTGATTAAGTTATGGTTGGAATAGATTTGTTACCAATTTTCACGTAGCTAAAATGAGAAAAATTATCCAATCTTGTTTTACCCATAACTTCTTCATTTTAAATCCGTTTTGAGTGAATCAAATTGCTATGGTTTCATATTGAACTCTATTTTATGAATCTAAACAGAAAAGTATAGGTTTATAGTCGGAAAAATAAGTTACAAGTCATTTTTGTAAAGGTAGTCATTTCAGTCGAAAGAACGACGTCTAGATGACCATTTTAGAAAACATACTTCCACTTTGAGTTTAACCATAATTTTTGGATATAGTTTCATGTTCATAATAAAAATCATTTTCTCAGAATTACAACTTTTAAATCAAAGTTTATCATAGTTTTTAATTAACTAACCCAAAACAGCCCGCGTGTTACTACGACGGCGTAAATCCGGTTTTACGGTGTTTTTCGTGTTTCCAGGTTTTAAATCATTAAGTTAGCATATCATATAGATATAGAACATGTGTTTAGTTAATTTTAAAAGTCAAGTTAGAAGGATTAACGTTTGTTTGCGAACAAGTTTAGAATTAACTAAACTATGTTCTAGTGATTACGAGTTTAAACCTTCGAATAAGATAGTTTTATATATATGAATCGAATGATGTTATGAACATCATTACTACCTTAAGTTCCTTGGATAAACCTACTGGAAAAGATAAAAATGGATCTAGCTTCAACGGATCCTTGGATGGCTCGAAGTTCTTGAAGCAGAATCATGACACGAAAACAAGTTCAAGTAAGATCATCACTTGAAATAAGATTGTTATAGTTATAGAAATTGAACCAAAGTTTGAATATGATTATTACCTTGTATTAGAATGATAACCTACTGTAAGAAACAAAGATTTCTTGAGGTTGGATGATCACCTTACAAGATTGGAAGTGAGCTAGCAAACTTGAAAGTATTCTTGATTTTATGAAACTAGAACTTTTGGAATTTATGAAGAACACTTAGAACTTGAAGATAGAACTTGAGAGAGATCAATTAGATGAAGAAAATTGAAGAATGAAAGTGTTTGTAGGTGTTTTTGGTCGTTGGTGTATGGATTAGATATAAAGGATATGTAATTTTGTTTTCATGTAAATAAGTCATGAATGATTACTCATATTTTTGTAATTTTATGAGATATTTCATGCTAGTTGCCAAATGATGGTTCCCACATGTGTTAGGTGACTCACATGGGCTGCTAGGAGCTGATCATTGGAGTGTATATACCAATAGTACATACATCTAAAAGCTGTGTATTGTACGAGTACGAATACGGGTGCATACGAGTAGAATTGTTGATGAAACTGAACGAGGATGTAATTGTAAGCATTTTTGTTAAGTAGAAGTATTTTGATAAGTGTATTGAAGTCTTTCAAAAGTGTATAAATACATATTAAAACACTACATGTATATACATTTTAACTGAGTCGTTAAGTCATCGTTAGTCGTTACATGTAAGTGTTGTTTTGAAACCTTTAGGTTAACGATCTTGTTAAATGTTGTTAACCCAATGTTTATAATATCAAATGAGATTTTAAATTGTTATATTATCATGATATTATCATGTATGAATATCTCTTAATATGATATATATACATTAAATGTCTTTACAACGATAATCGTTACATATATGTCTTGTTTAAAAATCATTAAGTTAGTAGTCTTGTTTTTACATATGTAATTCATTGTTAATATACTTAATGATATGTTTACTTATCATAGTATCAAGTTAACTATATATATATCCATATATATATGTCATCATATAGTTTTTACAAGTTTTAACGTTCGTGAATCACCGGTCAACTTGGGTGGTCAATTGTCTATATGAAACATATTTTAATTAATCAAGTCTTAACAAGTTTGATTGCTTAACATGTTGGAAACATTTAATCATGTAAATATCAATCTCAATTAATATATATAAACATGGAAAAGTTCGGGTCACTACAGTACCTACCCGTTAAATAAATTTCGTCCCGAAATTTTAAGCTGTTGAAAGTGTTGACGAATCTTCTGGAAATAGATGCGGGTATTTCTTCTTCATCTGATCTTCACGCTCCCAGGTGAACTCGGGTCCTCTACGAGCATTCCATCGAACCTTAACAATTGGTATCTTGTTTTGCTTAAGTCTTTTAACCTCACGATCCATTATTTCGACGGGTTCTTCGATGAATTGAAGTTTTTCGTTGATTTGGATTTCATCTAACGGAAGAGTGAGATCTTCTTTAGAAAAACATTTCTTCAAATTTGAGACGTGGAAAGTGTTATGTACAGCCGCGAGTTGTTGAGGTAACTCAAGTCGGTAAGCTACTGGTCCGACACGATCAATAATCTTGAATGGTCCAATATACCTTGGATTTAATTTCCCTCGTTTACCAAATCGAACAACGCCTTTCCAAGGTGCAACTTTAAGCATGACCATCTCTCCAATTTCAAATTCTATATCTTTTCTTTTAATGTCAGCGTAGCTCTTTTGTCGACTTTGTGGGGTTTTCAACCGTTGTTGAATTTGGATGATCTTCTCGGTAGTTTCTTGTATAATCTCCGGACCCGTAATCTGTCTATCCCCCACTTCACTCCAACAAATCGGAGACCTGCACTTTCTACCATAAAGTGCTTCAAACGGCGCCATCTCAATGCTTGAATGGTAGCTGTTGTTGTAGGAAAATTCTGCTAACGGTAGATGTCGATCCCAACTGTTTCCGAAATCAATAACACATGCTCGTAGCATGTCTTCAAGCGTTTGTATCGTCCTTTCGCTCTGCCCATCAGTTTGTGGATGATAGGCAGTACTCATGTCTAGACGAGTTCCTAATGCTTGCTGTAATGTCTGCCAGAATCTTGAAATAAATCTGCCATCCCTATCAGAGATAATAGAGATTGGTATTCCATGTCTAGAGACGACTTCCTTCAAATACAGTCGTGCTAACTTCTCCATCTTGTCATCTTCTCTTATTGGCAGGAAGTGTGCTGATTTGGTGAGACGATCAACTATTACCCAAATAGTATCAAAACCACTTGCAGTCCTTGGCAATTTAGTGATGAAATCCATGGTAATGTTTTCCCATTTCCATTCTGGGATTTCGGGTTGTTGAAGTAGACCTGATGGTTTCTGATGCTCAGCTTTGACCTTAGAACACGTCAAACATTCTCCTACGTATTTAGCAACATCGACTTTCATACCCGGCCACCAAAAATGTTTCTTGAGATCCTTGTACATCTTCCCCGTTCCAGGATGTATTGAGTATCTGGTTTTATGAGCTTCTCTAAGTACCATTTCTCTCATATCTCCAAATTTTGGTACCCAAATCCTTTCAGCCCTATACCGGGTTCCGTCTTCCCGAATATTAAGATGCTTCTCTGATCCTTTAAGTATTTCATCCTTTAAATTTCCCTCTTTTAAAACTCCTTGTTGCGCCTCCTTTATTTGAGTAGTAAGGTTATTATGAATCATTATATTCATAGATTTTACTCGAATGGGTTCTCTGTCCTTCCTGCTCAAGGCATCGGCTACCACATTTGCCTTCCCTGAGTGGTAACGAATCTCAAAGTCGTAATCATTCAATAATTCAATCCACCTACGCTGCCTCATATTCAGTTGTTTCTGATTAAATATGTGTTGAAGACTTTTGTGGTCGGTATATATAATACTTTTGACCCCATATAAGTAGTGCCTCCAAGTCTTTAATGCAAAAACAACCGCGCCTAATTCCAAATCATGCGTCGTATAATTTTGTTCGTGAATCTTCAATTGTCTATACGCATAAGCAATCACCTTCGTTCGTTGCATTAATACACAACCGAGACCTTGCTTTGATGCGTCACAATAAATCACAAAATCATCATTCCCTTCAGGCAATGACAATATAGGTGCCGTAGTTAGCTTTTTCTTCAATAACTGAAACGCTTTCTCTTGTTCATCATTCCATTCAAATTTCTTCCCTTTATGCGTTAATGCAGTCAAGGGTTTTGCTATTCTGGAAAAGTCTTGGATGAACCTTCTGTAGTAACTAGCTAGTCCTAAAAACCGGCGTATGTGTTTCGGAGTTTTCGGGGTTTCCCACTTTTCAACAGTTTCTATCTTTGCCGGATCCACCTTAATACCTTCTTTGTTCACTATGTGACCGAGGAATTGAACTTCTTCCAACCAAAATGCACACTTTGAAAACTTAGCGTACAATTCTTCCTTCCTCAATACTTCTAACACCTTTCTCAAATGTTCACCGTGTTCTTGGTCATTCTTTGAGTAAATAAGTATGTCATCAATGAAAACAATGACAAACTTGTCAAGGTATGGTCCACACACTCGGTTCATAAGGTCCATGAACACAGTCGGTGCATTAGTTAAACCAAACGGCATGACCATAAACTCGTAATGACCGTAACGTGTTCTGAAAGCAGTCTTTGGAATATCATCTTCTTTCACCCGCATTTGATGATACCCGGAACGTAAGTCAATCTTTGAATAAACAGACGAGCCTTGTAGTTGATCAAATAAGTCGTCGATTCTCGGCAGTGGGTAGCGATTCTTGATGGTAAGTTTGTTCAACTCTCGGTAGTCGATACACAACCTGAATGTACCATCTTTCTTCTTGACAAACAAAACAGGAGCTCCCCACGGTGATGTGCTTGGTCGAATGAAACCACGCTTTAAAAGTTCTTGTAATTGGCTTTGCAGTTTTTTCATCTCGCTGGGTGCGAGTCTGTAAGGAGCACGAGCTATTGGTGCAGCTCCTGGTACAAGATCTATTTGAAATTCAACTGATCGATGTGGGGGTTGTAGTGACCCGAACTTTTCCATGTTTATATATATTAATTGAGATTGATGTTTACATGATTAAATGTTTCCAACATGTTAAGCAATCAAACTTGTTAAGACTTGATTAATTGAAATAGGTTTCATATAGACAATTGACCACCCAAGTTGACCGGTGATTCACGAACGTTAAAACTTGTAAAAAAACTATATGATGACATATATATGGTTATATATATAGTTAACATGATATTATGATAAGTAAACATATCATTAATTATATTAACAATGAACTACATATGTAAAAACAAGACTACTAACTTAATGATTTTGAAACGAGACATATATGTAACGTTTATCGTTGTAACGACATTTAATGTATATATATCATATTAAGAGATATTCGTACATCATAATATCATGATAATATAATAATTTAAAATCTCTTTTGTTATTATAAACATTGGGTTAACAACATTTAACAAGATCGTTAACCTAAAGGTTTCAAAACAACACTTACATGTAACGACTAACGATGACTTAACGACTCAGTTAAAATGTATATACATGTAGTGTTTTAATATGTATTTATACACTTTTGAAAGACTTCAATACACTTATCAAAATACTTCTACTTAACAAAAATGCTTACAATTACATTCTCGTTCAGTTTCATCAACAATTCTACTCGTATGCACCCGTATTCGTACTCGTACAATACACAGCTTTTAGATGTATGTACTATTGGTATATACACTCCAATGATCAGCTCTTAGCAGCCCATGTGAGTCACCTAACACATGTGGGAACCATCATTTGGCAACTAGCATGAAATATCTCATAAGATTACAAAAATATGAGTAATCATTCATGACTTATTTACATGAAAACAAAATTACATATCCTTTATATCTAATCCATACACCAACGACCAAAAACACCTACAAACACTTTCATTCTTCAATTTTCTTCATCTAATTGAACTCTCTCAAGTTCTATCTTCAAGTTCTAAGTGTTCTTCATAAATTCCAAAAGTTCTAGTTTCATAAAATCAAGAATACTTTCAAGTTTGCTAGCTCACTTCCAATCTTGTAAGGTGATCATCCAACCTCAAGAAATCTTTGTTTCTTACAGTAGGTTATCATTCTAATACAAGGTAATAATCATATTCAAACTTTGGTTCAATTTCTATAACTATAACAATCTTATTTCAAGTGATGATCTTACTTGAACTTGTTTTCGTGTCATGATTTTGCTTCAAGAACTTTGAGCCATCCAAGGATCCATTGAAGCTAGATCCATTTTTCTCTTTTCCAGTAGGTTCATCCAAGGAACTTAAGGTAGTAATGATGTTCATAACATCATTCGATTCATACATATAAAGCTATCTTATTCGAAGGTTTAAACTTGTAATCACTAGAACATAGTTTAGTTAATTCTAAACTTGTTCGCAAACAACAGTTAATCCTTCTAACTTGACTTTTAAAATCAACTAAACACATGTTCTATATCTATATGATATGCTAACTTAATGATTTAAAACCTGGAAACACGAAAAACACCGTAAAACCGGATTTACGCCGTCGTAGTAACACCGCGGGCTGTTTTGGGTTAGTTAATTAAAAACTATGATAAACTTTGATTTAAAAGTTGTTATTCTGAGAAAATGATTTTTATTATGAACATGAAACTATATCCAAAAATTATGGTTAAACTCAAAGTGGAAGTATGTTTTCTAAAATGGTCATCTAGACGTCGTTCTTTCGACTGGAATGACTACCTTTACAAAAACGACTTGTAACTTATTTTTCCGACTAGAAACCTATACTTTTTTTGTTTAGATTCATAAAATAGAGTTCAATATGAAACCATAGCAATTTGATTCACTCAAAACGGATTTAAAATGAAGAAGTTATGGGTAAAACAAGATTGGATAATTTTTCTCATTTTAGCTACGTGAAAATTGGTAACAAATCTATTCCAACCATAACTTAATCAACTTGTATTATATATTATGTAATCTTGAGATACCATAGACACGTATACAATGTTTCGACCTATCATGTCGACACATCTATATATATTTCGGAACAACCATAGACACTCTATATGTGAATGTTGGAGTTAGCTATACAGGGTTGAGGTTGATTCCAAAATATATATAGTTTGAGTTGTGATCAATACTGAGATACGTATACACTGGGTCGTGGATTGATTCAAGATAATATTTATCGATTTATTTCTGTACATCTAACTGTGGACAACTAGTTGTAGGTTACTAACGAGGACAGCTGACTTAATAAACTTAAAACATCAAAATATATTAAAAGTGTTGTAAATATATTTTGAACATACTTTGATATATATGTATATATTGTTATAGGTTCGTGAATCAACCAGTGGCCAAGTCTTACTTCCCGACGAAGTAAAAATCTGTGAAAGTGAGTTATAGTCCCACTTTTAAAATCTAATATTTTTGGGATGAGAATACATGCAGGTTTTATAAATGATTTACAAAATAGAAACAAGTACGTGAAACTACATTCTATGGTTGAATTATCGAAATCGAATATGCCCCTTTTTATTAAGTCTGGTAATCTAAGAATTAGGGAACAGACACCCTAATTGACGCGAATCCTAAAGATAGATCTATTAGGCCTAACAAACCCCATCCAAAGTACCGGATGCTTTAGTACTTCGAAATTTATATCATATCCGAAGGGTGTCCCGGAATGATGGGGATATTCTTATATATGCATCTTGTTAATGTCGGTTACCAGGTGTTCACCGTATGAATGATTTTTATCTCTATGTATGGGATGTGTATTGAAATATGAAATCTTGTGGTCTATTATTATGATTTGATATATATAGGTTAAACCTATAACTCACCAACATTTTTGTTGACGTTTTAAGCATGTTTATTCTCAGGTGATTATTAAGAGCTTCCGCTGTCGCATACTTAAATAAGGACGAGATTTGGAGTCCATGCTTGTATGATATTGTGTAAAAACTGCATTCAAGAAACTTATTTTGTTGTAACATATTTGTATTGTAAACCATTATGTAATGGTCGTGTGTAAACAGGATATTTTAGATTATCATTATTTGATAATCTACGTAAAGCCTTTTAAACCTTTATTGATGAAATAAAGGTTATGGTTTGTTTTAAAATGAATGCAGTCTTTGAAAAACGTCTCATATAGAGGTCAAAACCTCGCAACGAAATCAATTAATATGGAACGTTTTTAATCAATAAGAACGGGACATTTCAGTTGGTATCAGAGCGTTGGTCTTAGAGAACCAGAAAATTTGCATTAGTGTGTCTTATCGAGTTTGTTAGGATGCATTAGTGAGTCTGGACTTCGACCGTGTTTTCTATAAAAATGATTGCTTAACATTTTTGTTGGAAACTATATATTTTTAACATATGAATATTATGTGATATATTAATCTCTTAACGTGTTTGATATTATGTGATAGATGTCTACCTCTAGAACAAGTCCCATTGACTCACCTAATAATAATGAAGAGTCAAATGTAAATTGGAATAATTTGTGGACTGATTCACAAGTTCCCGAAGAGGAACCGGAAGAAGAGTCGGAACCGGAAGAAGAATCGGAACCGGAAGAAGAATCGGAACCGGATGAAGAAATAGAACCGGTGGGGGAAATAATAAAACGGTTAAGTAAAAGAAAATCCTCAACCAACCGACCAAAGTTAATTATGGTCAATGGTGTTTCCGCCAAGGAAGCATAATATTGGGAGGATTACCAATTCTCCGATGAATCGGATTCCGACGAGAATTCCGATGATGTTATAGAAATTACCCCAACTGAATTTAAAAAGGCAAAAGAAAATAATAAGGGAAAGGGCATAAAAATAGAGAAATCTAATTCCAACCCCGATGAACTTTATATGTATCATCAACCCCCGAAGTCCTTAAGTTGTAACAATGACCCGGGAACCTCTAAACCACCAGGTTTTTCTAAACCAATGTGGACAACGACGGCTCGTATTAGGGGAACATCATATATCCCTAGAAACTTGGCAAAACGAACCAAAACCGAAGAAGAAGAAACGAGCGAGTCGGAATAAGATAGTTGTATTCGTGTGGTATAATATATGGAATATAGTGTTCTTATGCTTTATGATATATGTAAAAATTGCTTGTATTAATAAGTATTTTTTTTATGAATCTAACTCTTGTCTATTTTACAGTTTAAAAACACAAAATGGATAGACAACCCAATATTTTAAGAGACCTACCCGGAGACATGATTGATGAAATCTTGTCTAGAGTCGGCCAGAATTCTTCGGCACAACTATTTAAGGCGAGATCAGTTTGTAAGACATTCGAAGAACGTTCCAAGAATGTCTTGGTTTATAAGAGACTTTCGTTTGAAAGATGGGGGATATCACATTGGGAAACCCATAAGTTACGATGTGTTTACTTTGACGCATATATTGCGGGGAACCCAAATGCTATTTTACGCAACGGGTTAAGAAATTATTTTGACTCAATATATCCGAATATTGGACTTCGTGATTTAGAAAAAGCGGCTAACATGCAACATAAAGAAGCATGTTATGCTTACGGATTAGTAATGTTCGCTTCTCACCAAAGTGAGAACAAGAACATCGGGCTACAACTATTAAACAAAACGTTTCCACAAGTGACGGAGTCGGTAATTGGGGTAAGAAATGAGGTTTTTAGATTATTACGGGACTGTTGGACATTACGTAACCCTCGTCCCTTTGATGATGTTACAACACGCTGTCTTATCAACGGCCATAACGGTTATGTTGCACAAGACCAAGGATGGGAAGTAGTCCTAGTAAAACCAGAATGCATGACTTGTTTCTGGACGTATGAATTACGTGTCTTTATTGCCTTTGCTGAACGACTTGTGTACTAGCTAGAATTGTCTTCACAACTATCTTGTATCAAAGTTATTGTGTGCTATATTTCATGCTTTATGTAAAATAAGCGGTATTGTAAGTTTGTAAAATATTGTATAAAAGTTTGAACGCGAAATATTATTATAATCAGTTTTTCATATAGAATTGTAGTAGTTGAATTGTATATTAGCTACTAAGTATGAACTTAACGGGTAGGTACTACCCGAATTTAAACTTATAAAACGCTAATATGAAGAAAAAGCTTTTATAAATGAGTTCATATTATGCTACGAAATACTATTAACTACTCTTAATATTCTGTATGATTAACTTGTTCCATTTAACTATTTTGAAGGAAATGGCACCGACTACTCGACACACCGTGAATATGAATGAAGAGGAATTCCGTACTTTTCTAGCTTCAAACATAGCCGCAGTACAGGCTGCGCTACATACCAACAATAACCTTGGATCTAGCAGTACAGGAAATCGTGTAGGATGCACCTACAAAGAATTCACTGCCTGCAAACCTTTGGAATTTGATGGAACCGAAGGACCGATCGGATTGAAACGGTGGACCGAGAAGGTTGAATCGGTGTTTGCCATAAGTAAGTGTACTGAAGAGGACAAAGTGAAGTACGCTACGCATACCTTCACAGGTTCTGCGTTAACATGGTGGAATACCTATCTAGAGCAAGTGGGACAAGATGATGCGTACGCACTACCGTGGTCAGCATTCAAGCACTTGATGAACGAGAAGTACCGTCCCAGAACCGAGGTCAATAAGCTCAAGACAGAACTTAGAGGGTTACGAACCCAAGGATTTGATATTACCACGTACGAAAGACGATTCACAGAATTGTGCCTATTGTGTCCGGGAGCATTCGAAGATGAGGAAGAGAAGATCGACGCGTTTGTGAAAGGATTACCGGAAAGAATCCAAGAAGATATAAGTTCACACGAGCCCGCCTCCATACAACAGGCATGTAGAATGGCTCACAAACTAGTGAACCAGATTGAAGAAAGAATTAAAGAACAGACTGCTGAAGAGGCCAATGTGAAGCAAGTCAAAAGAAAGTGGGAGGAAAACGGTGATAAGAATCACCAATACAACAACAACAGCAATTACAACAATAATCGCAACAATTATCCCAACAATCGCAACATCAATCGCAACTACAACAAACGGCCCAACAACAACAACAACAACAACAACAATAACAACAGCAACTACAACAATCATCCCAACAACAATAATAACCGCAACAACAATAACAATCAGAAGCAACTATGCCAAAGGTGTGAAAAGAATCACTCGGGGTTCTGCACCAAATTTTGCAACAAGTGTAAAAGAAATGGTCATAGCGCGGCGAAGTGTGAGGTCTACGGACCAGGGGTTAATAGAACGAAAGGAACAAATGGTGTCGGAACGAGTAATGGCGGAGCAAGTAGTGTCGGAGCAAGTTATGCCAATGTAGTTTGTTATAAATGTGGAAAACCAGGCCACATTATTAGAAATTGCCCGAACCAGGAGAACACGAATGGACAAGGCCGTGGAAGAGTTTTCAATATTAATGCGGTAGAGGCACAGGAAGACCCGGAGCTTGTTACGGGTACGTTTCTTATTGACAATAAATCTGCTTACGTTTTATTTGATTCGGGTGCGGATAGAAGCTATATGAGTAGAGATTTTTGTGCTAAATTAAGTTGTCCATTGACGCCTTTGGATAGTAAATTTTTACTCGAATTAGCAAATGGTAAATTAATTTCAGCAGATAATATATGTCGGAATCGAGAAATTAAACTAGTTAGCGAAACATTTAAGATTGATTTGATACCAGTAGAGTTAGGGAGTTTTGATGTGATAATCGGTATGGACTGGTTGAAAGAAGTGAAAGCGGAGATCGTTTGTTACAAAAATGCAATTCGCATTATACGAGAAAAAGGAAAACCCTTAATGGTGTACGGAGAAAAGGGCAACACGAAGCTACATCTTATTAGTAATTTGAAGGCACAAAAACTAATAAGAAAAGGTTGCTATGCTGTTCTAGCACACGTCGAGAAAGTACAAACTGAAGAAAAGAGCATCAATGATGTTCCCATTGCAAAAGAATTTCCCGATGTATTTCCGAAAGAATTACCGGGATTACCCCCACATCGATCCGTTGAATTTCAAATAGATCTTGTACCAGGAGCTGCACCAATAGCTCGTGCTCCTTACAGACTCGCACCCAGCGAGATGAAAGAACTGCAAAGCCAATTACAAGAACTTTTAGAGCGTGGTTTCATTCGACCAAGCACATCACCGTGGGGAGCTCCTGTTTTGTTTGTCAAGAAGAAAGATGGTACATTCAGGTTGTGTATCGACTACCGAGAGTTGAACAAACTTACCATCAAGAACCGCTACCCACTACCGAGAATCGACGATTTATTTGATCAACTACAAGGCTCGTCTGTTTATTCAAAGATTGACTTACGTTCCGGGTATCATCAAATGCGGGTGAAAGAAGATGATATTCCAAAGACTGCTTTCAGAACACGTTACGGTCATTACGAGTTTATGGTCATGCCGTTTGGTTTAACTAATGCACCAGCTGTGTTCATGGACCTTATGAACCGAGTGTGTGGACCATACCTTGACAAGTTTGTCATTGTTTTCATTGATGACATACTTATTTACTCAAAGAATGACCAAGAACACGGTGAACATTTGAGAAAGGTGTTAGAAGTATTGAGGAAGGAAGAATTGTACGCTAAGTTTTCAAAGTGTGCATTTTGGTTGGAAGAATTCAATTCCTCGGTCACATAGTGAACAAAGAAGGTATTAAGGTGGATCCGGCAAAGATAGAAACTGTTGAAAAGTGGGAAACCCCGAAAACTCCGAAACACATACGCCAGTTTTTAGGACTAGCTGGTTACTACAGAAGGTTCATCCAAGACTTTTCCAGAATAGCAAAACCCTTGACTGCATTAACGCATAAAGGGAAGAAATTTGAATGGAATGATGAACAAGAGAAAGCGTTTCAGTTATTGAAGAAAAAGCTAACTACGGCACCTATATTGTCATTGCCTGAAGGGAATGATGATTTTGTGATTTATTGTGACGCATCAAAGCAAGGTCTCGGTTGTGTATTAATGCAACGAACGAAGGTGATTGCTTATGCGTCTAGACAATTGAAGATTCACGAACAAAATTATACGACGCATGATTTGGAATTAGGCGCGGTTGTTTTTGCATTAAAGACTTGGAGGCACTACTTATATGGGGTCAAAAGTATTATATATACCGACCACAAAAGTCTTCAACACATATTTAATCAGAAACAACTGAATATGAGGCAGCGTAGGTGGATTGAATTATTGAATGATTACGATTTTGAGATTCGTTACCACCCGGGGAAGGCAAATGTGGTAGCCGATGCCTTGAGCAGGAAGGATAGAGAACCCATTCGAGTAAAATCTATGAATATAATGATTCATAATAACATTACTACTCAAATAAAGGAGGCGCAACAAGGAGTTTTAAAAGAGGGAAATTTAAAGGATGAAATACCCAAAGGATCGGAGAAGCATCTTAATATTCGGGAAGACGGAACCCGGTATAGGGCTGAAAGGATTTGGGTACCAAAATTTGGAGATATGAGAGAAATGGTACTTAGAGAAGCTCATAAAACCAGATACTCAATACATCCTGGAACGGGGAAGATGTACAAGGATCTCAAGAAACATTTTTGGTGGCCGGGTATGAAAGCCGATGTTGCTAAATACGTAGGAGAATGTTTGACGTGTTCTAAGGTCAAAGCTGAGCATCAGAAACCATCAGGTCTACTTCAACAACCCGAAATCCCGGAATGGAAATGGGAAAACATTACCATGGATTTCATCACTAAATTGCCAAGGACTGCAAGTGGTTTTGATACTATTTGGGTAATAGTTGATCGTCTCACCAAATCAGCACACTTCCTACCAATAAGAGAAGATGACAAGATGGAGAAGTTAGCACGACTGTATTTGAAGGAAGTCGTCTCCAGACATGGAATACCAATCTCTATTATCTCTGATAGGGATGGCAGATTTATTTCAAGATTCTGGCAGACATTACAGCAAGCATTAGGAACTCGTCTAGACATGAGTACTGCCTATCATCCACAAACTGATGGGCAGAGCGAAAGGACGATACAAACGCTTGAAGACATGCTACGAGCATGTGTTATTGATTTCGGAAACAGTTGGGATCGACATCTACCGTTAGCAGAATTTTCCTACAACAACAGCTACCATTCAAGCATTGAGATGGCGCCGTTTGAAGCACTTTATGGTAGAAAGTGCAGGTCTCCAATTTATTGGAGTGAGGTGGGGGATAGACAGATTACGGGTCCGGAGATTATACAAGAAACTACCGAGAAGATCATCCAAATTCAACAACGGTTGAAAACCGCCCAAAGTCGACAAAAGAGCTACGCTGACATTAAAAGAAAAGATATAGAATTTGAAATTGGAGAGATGGTCATGCTTAAAGTTTCACCTTGGAAAGGCGTTGTTCGATTTGGTAAACGAGGGAAATTAAATCCAAGGTATATTGGACCATTCAAGATTATTGATCGTGTCGGACCAGTAGCTTACCGACTTGAGTTACCTCAACAACTCGCGGCAGTACATAACACTTTCCACGTCTCGAATTTGAAGAAATGTTTTGCTAAAGAAGATCTCACTATTCCGTTAGATGAAATCCAAATCAACGAAAAACTCCAATTCATCGAAGAACCCGTCGAAATAATGGATCGTGAGGTTAAAAGACTTAAGCAAAACAAGATACCAATTGTTAAGGTTCGATGGAATGCTCGTAGAGGACCCGAGTTCACCTGGGAGCGTGAAGATCAGATGAAGAAGAAATACCCGCATCTATTTCCAGAAGATTCGTCAACACCTTCAACAGCTTAAAATTTCGGGACGAAATTTATTTAACGGGTAGGTACTGTAGTGACCCGAACTTTTCCATGTTTATATATATTAATTGAGATTGATGTTTACATGATTAAATGTTTCCAACATGTTAAGCAATCAAACTTGTTAAGACTTGATTAATTGAAATAGGTTTCATATAGACAATTGACCACCCAAGTTGACCGGTGATTCACGAACGTTAAAACTTGTAAAAAAACTATATGATGACATATATATGGTTATATATATAGTTAACATGATATTATGATAAGTAAACATATCATTAATTATATTAACAATGAACTACATATGTAAAAACAAGACTACTAACTTAATGATTTTGAAACGAGACATATATGTAACGTTTATCGTTGTAACGACATTTAATGTATATATATCATATTAAGAGATATTCGTACATCATAATATCATGATAATATAATAATTTAAAATCTCTTTTGTTATTATAAACATTGGGTTAACAACATTTAACAAGATCGTTAACCTAAAGGTTTCAAAACAACACTTACATGTAACGACTAACGATGACTTAACGACTCAGTTAAAATGTATATACATGTAGTGTTTTAATATGTATTTAAACACTTTTGAAAGACTTCAATACACTTATCAAAATACTTCTACTTAACAAAAATGCTTACAATTACATTCTCGTTCAGTTTCATCAACAATTCTACTCGTATGCACCCGTATTCGTACTCGTACAATACACAGCTTTTAGATGTATGTACTATTGGTATATACACTCCAATGATCAGCTCTTAGCAGCCCATGTGAGTCACCTAACACATGTGGGAACCATCATTTGGCAACTAGCATGAAATATCTCATAAGATTACAAAAATATGAGTAATCATTCATGACTTATTTACATGAAAACAAAATTACATATCCTTTATATCTAATCCATACACCAACGACCAAAAACACCTACAAACACTTTCATTCTTCAATTTTCTTCATCTAATTGAACTCTCTCAAGTTCTATCTTCAAGTTCTAAGTGTTCTTCATAAATTCCAAAAGTTCTAGTTTCATAAAATCAAGAATACTTTCAAGTTTGCTAGCTCACTTCCAATCTTGTAAGGTGATCATCCAAACTCAAGAAATCTTTGTTTCTTACAGTAGGTTATCATTCTAATACAAGGTAATAATCATATTCAAACTTTGGTTCAATTTCTATAACTATAACAATCTTATTTCAAGTGATGATCTTACTTGAACTTGTTTTCGTGTCATGATTTTGCTTCAAGAACTTTGAGCCATCCAAGGATCCATTGAAGCTAGATCCATTTTTATCTTTTCCAGTAGGTTCATCCAAGGAACTTAAGGTAGTAATGATGTTCATAACATCATTCGATTCATACATATAAAGCTATCTTATTCGAAGGTTTAAACTTGTAATCACTAGAACATAGTTTAGTTAATTCTAAACTTGTTCGCAAACAAAAGTTAATCCTTCTAACTTGACTTTTAAAATCAACTAAACACATGTTCTATATCTATATGATATGCTAACTTAATGATTTAAAACCTGGAAACACGAAAAACACCGTAAAACCGGATTTACGCCGTCGTAGTAACACCGCGGGCTGTTTTGGGTTAGTTAATTAAAAACTATGATAAACTTTGATTTAAAAGTTGTTATTCTGAGAAAATGATTTTTATTATGAACATGAAACTATATCCAAAAATTATGGTTAAACTCAAAGTGGAAGTATGTTTTCTAAAATGGTCATCTAGACGTCGTTCTTTCGACTGAAATGACTACCTTTACAAAAACGACTTGTAACTTATTTTTCCGACTAGAAACCTATACTTTTTTTGTTTAGATTCATAAAATAGAGTTCAATATGAAACCATAGCAATTTGATTCACTCAAAACGGATTTAAAATGAAGAAGTTATGGGTAAAACAAGATTGGATAATTTTTCTCATTTTAGCTACGTGAAAATTGGTAACAAATCTATTCCAACCATAACTTAATCAACTTGTATTATATATTATGTAATCTTGAGATACCATAGACACGTATACAATGTTTCGACCTATCATGTCGACACATCTATATATATTTCGAAACAACCATAGACACTCTATATGTGAATGTTGGAGTTAGCTATACAGGGTTGAGGTTGATTCCAAAATATATATAGTTTGAGTTGTGATCAATACTGAGATACGTATACACTGGGTCGTGGATTGATTCAAGATAATATTTATCGATTTATTTCTGTACATCTAACTGTGGACAACTAGTTGTAGGTTACTAACGAGGACAGCTGACTTAATAAACTTAAAACATCAAAATATATTAAAAGTGTTGTAAATATATTTTGAACATACTTTGATATATATGTATATATTGTTATAGGTTCGTGAATCAACCAGTGGCCAAGTCTTACTTCCCGACGAAGTAAAAATCTGTGAAAGTGAGTTATAGTCCCACTTTTAAAATCTAATATTTTTGGGATGAGAATACATGCAGGTTTTATAAATGATTTACAAAATAGAAACAAGTACGTGAAACTACATTCTATGGTTGAATTATCGAAATCGAATATGCCCCTTTTTATTAAGTCTGGTAATCTAAGAATTAGGGAACAGACACCCTAATTGACGCGAATCCTAAAGATAGATCTATTGGGCCTAACAAACCCCATCCAAAGTACCGGATGCTTTAGTACTTCGAAATTTATATCATATCCGAAGGGTGTCCCGGAATGATGGGGATATTCTTATATATGCATCTTGTTAATGTCGGTTACCAGGTGTTCACCGTATGAATGATTTTTATCTCTATGTATGGGATGTGTATTGAAATATGAAATCTTGTGGTCTATTATTATGATTTGATATATATAGGTTAAACCTATAACTCACCAACATTTTTGTTGACGTTTTAAGCATGTTTATTCTCAGGTGATTATTAAGAGCTTCCGCTGTCGCATACTTAAATAAGGACGAGATTTGGAGTCCATGCTTGTATGATATTGTGTAAAAACTGCATTCAAGAAACTTATTTTGTTGTAACATATTTGTATTGTAAACCATTATGTAATGGTCGTGTGTAAACAGGATATTTTAGATTATCATTATTTGATAATCTACGTAAAGCCTTTTAAACCTTTATTGATGAAATAAAGGTTATGGTTTGTTTTAAAATGAATGCAGTCTTTGAAAAACGTCTCATATAGAGGTCAAAACCTCGCAACGAAATCAATTAATATGGAACGTTTTTAATCAATAAGAACGGGACATTTCAGGGGTAATCCCGGTAATTCTTTCGGAAATACATCGGGAAATTCTTTTGCAATGGGAACATCATTGATGCTCTTTTCTTCAGTTTGTACTTTCTCGACGTGTGCTAGAACAGCATAGCAACCTTTTCTTATTAGTTTTTGTGCCTTCAAATTACTAATAAGATGTAGCTTCGTGTTGCCCTTTTCTCCGTACACCATTAAGGGTTTTCCTTTTTCTCGTATAATGCGAATTGCATTTTTGTAACAAACAATCTCTGCTTTCACTTCTTTCAACCAGTCCATACCGATTATCACATCAAAACTCCCTAACTCTACTGGTATCAAATCAATCTTAAATGTTTCGCTAACCAGTTTAATTTCTCGATTCCGACATATATTATCTACTGAAATTAATTTACCATTTGCTAATTCGAGTAAAAATTTACTATCCAAAGGCGTCAATGGACAACTTAATTTAGCACAAAAATCTCTACTCATATAGCTTCTATCCGCACCCGAATCAAATAAAACGTAAGCAGATTTATTGTCAATAAGAAACGTACCCGTAACAAGCTCCGGGTCTTCCTGTGCCTCTGCCGCATTAATATTGAAAACTCTTCCGCGGCCTTGTCCATTCGTGTTCTCCTGGTTCGGGCAATTTCTAATAATGTGGCCCGGTTTTCCACATTTATAACAAACTACATTGGCATAACTTGCTCCGACACTACTTGCTCCGCCATTACTCGTTCCGACACCATTTGTTCCTTTCGTTCTATTAACCCCTGGTCCATAGACCTCACACTTCGCCGCGCTATGACCATTTCTTTTACACTTGTTGCAAAATTTGGTGTAGAACCCCGAGTGATACTTTTCACACCTTTGGCATAGCTGCTTCTGATTGTTGTTGTTGTTGCGGTTATTATTGTTGTTAGGATGATTGTTGTAGTTGCTGTTGTTGTTGTTGTTGTTGTTGTTGGGCCGTTTGTTGTAGTTGCGATTGATGTTGCGATTGTTGGGATAATTGTTGCGATTATTATTGTAATTGCTGTTGTTGTTGTATTGGTGATTCATATCACCGTTTTCCTCCCACTTTCTTTTGACTTGCTTCACATTGGCCTCTTTAGCAGTCTGTTCTTTAATTCTTTCTTCAATCTGGTTCACTAGTTTGTGAGCCATTCTACATGCCTGTTGTATGGAGGCGGGCTCGTGTGAACTTATATCTTCTTGGATTCTTTCCGGTAATCCTTTCACAAACGCGTCGATCTTCTCTTCTTCATCTTCGAATGCTCCCGGACACAATAGGCACAATTCTGTGAATCGTCTTTCATACGTGGTAATATCAAATCCTTGGGTTCGTAACCCTCTAAGTTCTGTCTTGAGCTTATTGACCTCGGTTCTGGGACGGTACTTCTCGTTCATCAAGTGCTTGAATGCTGACCACGGTAGTGCGTACGCATCGTCTTGTCCCACTTGCTCTAGATAGGTATTCCACCATGTTAACGCAGAACCTGTGAAGGTATGCGTAGCGTACTTCACTTTGTCCTCTTCAGTACACTTACTTATGGCAAACACCGATTCGACCTTCTCGGTCCACCATTTCAATCCGATCGGTCCTTCGGTTCCATCAAATTCTAAAGGTTTGTAGGCAGTGAATTCTTTGTAGGTGCATCCTACACGATTTCCTGTACTGCTAGATCCAAGGTTATTGTTGGTATGTAGCGCAGCCTGTACTGCGGCTATGTTTGAAGCTAGAAAAGTACGGAATTCCTCTTCATTCATATTCACGGTGTGTCGAGTAGTCGGTGCCATTTCCTTCAAAATAGTCAAATGGAACAAGTTAATCATACAGAATATTAAGAGTAGTTAATAGTATTTCGTAGCATAATATGAACTTATTTATAAAAGCTTTTTCTTCATATTAGCGTTTTATAAGTTTAAATTTGGGTAGTACCTACCCGTTAAGTTCATACTTAGTAGCTAATATACAATTCAACTACTACAATTCTATATGAAAAACTGATTATAATAATATTTCGCGTTCAAAATTTTACACAATATTTTACAAACTTACAATACCGCTTATTTTACATATAGCATGAAATATAGCACACAATAAATTTGATACAAGATGGTTGTGAAGATAATTCTAGCTAGTACACAAGTCGTTCAGCAAAGGCAATAAAGACACGTAATTCATACGTCCAGAAACAAGTCATGCATTCTGGTTTTACTAGGACTACTTCCCATCCTTGGTCTTGTGGAACATAACCGTTATGGCCGTTGATAAGACAGCGTGTTGTAACGTCGTCAAAGGGACGAGGGTTACGTAATGTCCAACAGTCCCGTAACAATCTAAAAACCTCATTTCTTACCCCAATTACCGACTCCGTCACTTGTGGGAACGTTTTGTTTAATAGTTGTAGGCCGATGTTCTTGTTCTCACTTTGGTGAGAAGCGAACATTACTAATCCGTAAGCATAACATGCTTCTTTATGTTGCATGTTAGCCGCTTTTTCTAAATCACGAAGTCCAATATTCGGATATATTGAGTCAAAATAATTTCTTAACCCATTGCGTAAAATAGCATTTGGGTTCCCCGCAATATATGCGTCAAAGTAAACACATCGTAACTTATGGATTTCCCAATGTGATATCCCCCATCTTTCGAACGAAAGCCTTTTATAAACCAAGGCATTCTTGGAACGTTCTTCGAATGTCTTACAAACTGATCTCGCCTTAAATAGTTGTGCCGAAGAATTCTGACCGACTCTAGACAAGATTTCATCAATCATGTCTCCGGGTAGGTCTCTTAAAATATTGGGTTGTCTATCCATTTTGTGTTTTTATACTGTAAAATAGACAAGAGTTAGCTTCATAAAAAAAATACTTATTTAATACAAGCAATTTTTACATATATCATAAAGCATAAGCACACTATATTACATATATTACACCACACGAATACAAATATCTTATTCCGACTCGCTTGTTTCTTCTTCTTCAGTTTTGGTTCGTTTTGCCAAGTTTCTAGGGATATATGATGTTCCCCTAATACGAGCCGTAATTTTCCACATTGGTTTAGAAAAACCTGGTGGTTTAGAGGTTCCCGGGTGATTGTTACAACTTAAGGACTTCGGGGGTTGACGATACATATAAAGTTCATCGGGGTTGGAATTAGATTTCTCTATTTTTATGCCCTTTCCCTCATTATTTTCTTTTGCCTTTTTAAATTCAGTTGGGGTAATTTCTATAACATCATCGGAATTCTCGTCGGAATCCGATTCATCGGAGAATTGGTAATCCTCCCAATATTTTGCTTCCTTGGCGGAAACACCATTGACCATAATTAACCTTGGTCGGTTGGTTGAGGATTTTCTTTTACTTAACCGTTTTATTATTTCCCCCGCCGGTTCTATTTCTTCATCTGGTTCCGATTCTTCTTCCGGTTCCGATTCTTCTTCCGGTTCCGACTCTTCTTCCGGTTCCTCTTCGGGAACTTGTGAATCAGTCCACGAATCATTCCAATTTACATTTGACTCTTCATTATTATTAGGTGAGTTAATGGGACTTGTTCTAGAGGTAGACATCTATCACATAATATCAAACGCGTTAAGAGATTAATATATCACATAATATTCACATGTTAAAAATATATAGTTTCCAACAAAATTTGTTAAGCAATCATTTTTCAAGTAAACACGGTCGAAGTCCAGACTCACTAATGCATCCTAACAAACTCGATAAGACACACTAATGCAAAATTCTGGTTCTCTAAGACCAACGCTCGGATACCAACTGAAATGTCCCGTTCTTATTGATTAAAAACGTTCCATATTAATTGATTTCGTTGCAAGGTTTTGACCTCTATATGAGACGTTTTTCAAAGACTGCATTCATTTTAAAACAAATCATAACCTTTATTTCATCAATAAAGGTTTAAAAAGCTTTACGTAGACTATCAAATAATGATAATCTAAAATATCCTGTTTACACACGACCATTACATAATGGTTTACAATACAAATATGTTACAACAAAATAAGTTTCTTGAATGCAGTTTTTACACAATATCATACAAGCATGGACTCCAAATCTCGTCCTTATTTAAGTACGCGACAGCGGAAGCTCTTAATAATCACCTGAGAATAAACATGCTTAAAACGTCAACAAAAATGTTGGTGAGTTATAGGTTTAACCTATATATATCAAATCATAATAATAGACCACAAGATTTCATATTTCAATACACATCCCATACATAGAGATAAAAATCATTCATATGGTGAACACCTGGTAACCGACATTAACAAGATGCATATATAAGAATATCCCCATCATTCCGGGACACCCTTCGGATATGATATAAATTTCGAAGTACTAAAGCATCCGGTACTTTGGATGGGGTTTGTTAGGCCCAATAGATCTATCTTTAGGATTCGCGTCAATTAGGGTGTCTGTTCCCAAATTCTTAGATTACCAGACTTAATAAAAAGGGGCATATTCGATTTTGATAATTCAACCATAGAATGTAGTTTCACGTACTTGTGTCTATTTTGTAAATCATTTATAAAACCTGCATGTATTCTCATCCCAAAAATATTAGATTTTAAAAGTGGGACTATAACTCACTTTCACAGATTTTTACTTCGTCGGGAAGTAAGACTTGGCCACTGTTGATTCACGAACCTATAACAATATATACATATATATTAAAGTATGTTCAAAATATATTTACAACACTTTTAATATATTTTGATGTTTTAAGTTTATTAAATCAGCTGTCCTCGTTAGTAACCTATAACTAGTTGTCCACAGTTAGATGTACAGAAATAAATCGATAAATATTATCTTGAATCAATCCACGACCCAGTGTATACGTATCTCAGTATTGATCACAACTCAAACTATATATATTTTGGAATCAACCTCAACCCTGTATAGCTAACTCCAACATTCACATATAGAGTGTCTATGGTTGTTCCGAAATATATATAGATGTGTCGACATGATAGGTCGAAATATTGTATACGTGTCTATGGTATCTCAAGATTACATAATATACAATACAAGTTGATTAAGTTATGGTTGGAATAGATTTGTTACCAATTTTCACGTAGCTAAAATGAGAAAAATTATCCAATCTTGTTTTACCCATAACTTCTTTATTTTAAATCCGTTTTGAGTGAATCAAATTGCTATGGTTTCATATTGAACTCTATTTTATGAATCTAAACAGAAAAGTATAGGTTTATAGTCGGAAAAATAAGTTACAAGTCATTTTTGTAAAGGTAGTCATTTCAGTCGAAAGAACGACGTCTAGATGACCATTTTAGAAAACATACTTCCACTTTGAGTTTAACCATAATTTTTGGATATAGTTTCATGTTCATAATAAAAATCATTTTCTCAGAATTACAACTTTTAAATCAAAGTTTATCATAGTTTTTAATTAACTAACCCAAAACAGCCCGCGTGTTACTACGACGGCGTAAATCCGGTTTTACGGTGTTTTTCGTGTTTCCAGGTTTTAAATCATTAAGTTAGCATATCATATAGATATAGAACATGTGTTTAGTTAATTTTAAAAGTCAAGTTAGAAGGATTAACGTTTGTTTGCGAACAAGTTTAGAATTAACTAAACTATGTTCTAGTGATTACGAGTTTAAACCTTCGAATAAGATAGTTTTATATATATGAATCGAATGATGTTATGAACATCATTACTACCTTAAGTTCCTTGGATAAACCTACTGGAAAAGATAAAAATGGATCTAGCTTCAACGGATCCTTGGATGGCTCGAAGTTCTTGAAGCAGAATCATGACACGAAAACAAGTTCAAGTAAGATCATCACTTGAAATAAGATTGTTATAGTTATAGAAATTGAACCAAAGTTTGAATATGATTATTACCTTGTATTAGAATGATAACCTACTGTAAGAAACAAAGATTTCTTGAGGTTGGATGATCACCTTACAAGATTGGAAGTGAGCTAGCAAACTTGAAAGTATTCTTGATTTTATGAAACTAGAACTTTTGGAATTTATGAAGAACACTTAGAACTTGAAGATAGAACTTGAGAGAGATCAATTAGATGAAGAAAATTGAAGAATGAAAGTGTTTGTAGGTGTTTTTGGTCGTTGGTGTATGGATTAGATATAAAGGATATGTAATTTTGTTTTCATGTAAATAAGTCATGAATGATTACTCATAGTTTTGTAATTTTATGAGATATTTCATGCTAGTTGCCAAATGATGGTTCCCACATGTGTTAGGTGACTCACATGGGCTGCTAGGAGCTGATCATTGGAGTGTATATACCAATAGTACATACATCTAAAAGCTGTGTATTGTACGAGTACGAATACGGGTGCATACGAGTAGAATTGTTGATGAAACTGAACGAGGATGTAATTGTAAGCATTTTTGTTAAGTAGAAGTATTTTGATAAGTGTATTGAAGTCTTTCAAAAGTGTATAAATACATATTAAAACACTACATGTATATACATTTTAACTGAGTCGTTAAGTCATCGTTAGTCGTTACATGTAAGTGTTGTTTTGAAACCTTTAGGTTAACGATCTTGTTAAATGTTGTTAACCCAATGTTTATAATATCAAATGAGATTTTAAATTGTTATATTATCATGATATTATCATGTATGAATATCTCTTAATATGATATATATACATTAAATGTCTTTACAACGATAATCGTTACATATATGTCTTGTTTAAAAATCATTAAGTTAGTAGTCTTGTTTTTACATATGTAATTCATTGTTAATATACTTAATGATATGTTTACTTATCATAGTATCAAGTTAACTATATATATATCCATATATATATGTCATCATATAGTTTTTACAAGTTTTAACGTTCGTGAATCACCGGTCAACTTGGGTGGTCAATTGTCTATATGAAACATATTTTAATTAATCAAGTCTTAACAAGTTTGATTGCTTAACATGTTGGAAACATTTAATCATGTAAATATCAATCTCAATTAATATATATAAACATGGAAAAGTTCGGGTCACTACAGATAGTGTATAGACGAATTCTTATCTTAGCATATCTGTTATTGCGAACTTTGACTGATATCTTTTCAAAGATTCTCCGTAATTTACGGGATTTTGGTATTATATATACATATGTAAATTATGTATTGAAGAGTACCAAATCTAACTCCTATAATCTATTCTATACCAAAAATTCATTTTCCCCATTATACAAGATGGATTCTGCAACTAGTTCGAATTCTTCAGATTCCGACAGTTATGCCGATTTGAATTTCCATTCGGGCTCCGAAAGCAGCGTCACCGGAATGGATCAACCAATTTCCCATCATCTATTCTGGATGAATTGGGGATGGGTTCGTAATATACTAAATCACTGGAGACAAGAAGAAGGTGATCCATTCCATCCACCAAATTGCCCTCTTGGCGATGAACCTGAAGCACTTACCGGCGAACCTATTCGAAACACCATTTTCTCTCTCATTTCTAGAGTATCTCGTCACGATTATATACTATCCCATATTACAAATCTTGTTCATTCGCTCGCTCCAACTGCCAATCATCCCGGTGTACTAGCAGAAGTTAACGAACTTCGCGCTCGCGTGACGGCTTTGGAGAACATTATGCGAATGTTGCAAACACCGGCAGCAGCACCAGCAGCATAATCATCACCACCATCAATAACATCAACAATACCATCATCACCACTAACAAACAACATCCGCATCACACGTCTCGACATCATAATCTGTCCCACAAACATCAACATCATACGCACCATTGATACTAAGGAGTACCAACAATAATGAACGATGAAGTATTGATCCATAACTTCATTGATATTCTGCGAAGAATATGTGGTTTCAAAAAGTTTTAGAGATTTCTTATTCTAGCTCAAACCGAAAAGCAAATGAGATTAATATCATATTAACTCATTAAATTCATGATTTCATCTGAAGAAAAAAATATATATGTATATATGTTTTCATAAAGATTGTAATTATAAGTTCTTTTGTACAAAATATTAATGGTGAAATTTTTTTTTAACGGGTAGGTAATACCCGAGGAATAATTAGATTTCATCTTAATAAGTTACATTGTACATTCGTCGAAGCTGATTCAACAGTCATTTACTATCCTACTTACAACCACCGATATACGTATCCATTCACCGCAGAATAAACATTTTCATTCAATTTCATATTTAGATTTTGACTTCCCAGAATCCAACAAGTGGCATATGAAGAAAACATATGACAAAATAAAATCTGTTAGAAACAAACAAATTAACTATGAAAATTTTTGTTAAGAATCCACGCTAACTGTTCCAGCTAACTGTTCCTAGCTAACTGATTACATTTTATTTATCACAGTTTATTTATCGCAATTTAATTATCGCACTTTTATTTATCGTCATTTAATTTCTGTAATTATTTTACGCACTTTAAATATCGGGACACGTATACAATGTTTTGACATATCATATCGACGCATCTATATATATTATTTGGAATCACCATAGACACTCTATATGCTGTAATGATCAAGTTCTCTATACAGGCTTGAGGTTGATTCTACAATAATATATATAGTTTGAGTTGTGATCGAGTCTGAGACGTATACGGGTCACGACACGTATTAATTAATTCGTATATTATATATTAAACTATATATGAATTATTGGACTGTTACTGTGGACTATCGACTGTGGACTAATGACATTGGACAATTAAAATGAATTAAAATATTGATTAAAACATAGGAAACTAAACATTTCTTCAAGATTGCCACTTGATTTCATCTTAAACCTCATTGTATCTCGACGATTACAATCAGCGTTCAAATCTATCATGATTCTTAAAAACAACTCAACCGAGAGGATAAACCAACCGCACTTCATCTACGGAAGAAAAGATTGATGCATATAGTTATGCACCTGAAAAACCCTCGGAAACTGAGTAAACGTTTGACACGTATCTGTTCTAGTTCCTTTGACATTGTTATTACCGAAGATCGTTTTGCAATCCCTTTCCAAAGTAGCTAATTTTGTCACAGCTCCAGCAAGTTAACTCCGACTTTTCATCTGAAACAACTTTATTATAATCGCGATATATATGCGTACTCTTTATTGTTACTGGGGAACCTTTTATATTCCACAATATTACCATCAGCGATTAATCATTCTAAAAACACAATTCTCCTGAAACTACCTCGGTTTGATAACCGATGACCCGGATCAGTTAACTTTGAAAATGCTGACGAAGCAGCATATTGTAGATGATCTTAATGGCCAAAAGTTTGATGATAAAGAAAGTAGTGTTAGGAACGCTCGATAGAAAATTTAGTACCGAAAATCGGATTATGCGAAACTATAAAGAAAGTCGTGGACAAATCACAAAGAATAAGTTTGCCTTCAAAGAATCCAAATGATTCTGTGCCTGCTGAAATCGTTAGCAAACATCTTATTTCTCATTCTAAACCTTCACAGACAAATCTTCTTCATCATCCACTTATATTAGAAATTCTAAGATATTCTCGTATGTTCTATTATAAAAATCCTCCATATTTCTGGCGATATTTTCACAACACTTCTTATCTGAGATCATTTATCTCTCCGTAATATCTGCAACATAAAAGAAACTATGTTAGTTTCTAAATTTTGAAACCTTCGAGTTTAAAATATGAATGTTTTGAAGTAGTGTTGGGAACTGAAGCATGGATTAGTATAATATAATGACACTTGATCAACGTCATTATATTACAATAAGTCATGCTGAGTTTCTAATAAAGCATGATGATTCACAGTACCGTCATCATGTCCCATTTACACGACTCTTACATTCTATCTAATCTCTAAACATATCAAGAGAATATTTTTCTGGATGACTCGGTCATCTCCAGGGTATTCTGGTAATTTAACAAATCAAAATCGTTCTATTACCATTTTCTTCTTAGAGCATTAGCTATGTTTATTCTGAATTTCATATCTACGAATTCCGGACCATTACTCGCTTGAATCGAAGTCGGGAAGAGAAAACGAAAGCATGAAGCTCCGAAAAATAAGGAAGAATATAAACTTTGATAATAACCCCGAAATTACAAACCGTGTATATCGATGCAGATAGCAATATAGAGACACGGGAGAATTAGAAACACTATAAACACAAGAGTATAGTAGAAGTAAATAGATTTTTCTGGTGGTAGATGAAAAAGAAGAATGACAGATATAAAAGTTAGGAGTATATGAATCAGGACTGGATGGAGCATATTGATGAATGCTTTAAAGTAAGAATCAAGGGAGAAAGAATAAAAGGTGTGAGTCGTGGAAAATAAGGAAACGAAGGGGTGAATTTATAGTGAAATATCCGACAGAGCAATCGAAACAGATTATTGCATATAATCAAAGAAGACCCGATTTCCTTAATCACCAAAGAACCAAATCTTATTACGTAAGATTCTCTTTAAATCCCTTAAATCCCGGAAATCAATCATAACTACCTCATCGGTTAAGACGAATATATGTTACTCATCTCATTCTTTTACGATAGTCTCATTTATATTCTTCGCATAATCGAATCGTTTTATATACATTACTCAAAGATGATAAAACTCCATTATCACCTTATATTTTTCATGAAAACCTTCTTATTGTTATCCATAACAACCTCTATCAAATTTCGGGGACGAAATTTCTTTAACGGGTAGGTACTGTAATGACCCGGAATTTTTCGACCAAATTATACTTATGAGATTAATATTTACATAAATTAAACCATACCAACATGATAAGCAATCCAAATTGTTGAGACTTGTGTTTTTGAAAAGAGTTTTACACAACGTTTGACCGTCCAATATGACCGATGATATCACGAACTATATAACATACGATAATTATACGTTTGTGTATATATATGTATTTATATATATTTAACATGATTTAAGGATGGTTTAACATCTCATTGTATACTAATGACAATGAGTTATAAGTATATTTTGAAACTACTAACTTAAGTTTTCAAAACGATAACTATACGTAACATTCTTTGATATATATACTTATAATCTATAATGCTTATACATGTATCGTATATATAATGTATTTAATTACTTTTTAAGGACTTAAATACATAAAACAATATAAGTATATTCACAAAAGATAGCTATATTTGAATTCTCGTTCCGTTTCCTCAAGATTTCTATACGTATATCTAGGGTATATGTACCCGTATCATACCCAGCTTCTATACGTATTTGCTATTGGTATATACACAACAAATCAACATCCTAATCAACATTATTACTGCCCTAGATATGAGGTAACTAGGATTTGTCAAGTAGTATGAATTATTAGTAAGAAAACAAAATTAGGAATCCTTTTCTTTCTTTATAAACTAAAAACGTTTTTATAAATGAACACCATTTCTTCACTCCATTTTCTCATATCTACACCCTCATTTATCTCTCAAAATACTCCTAACTTCATACTTGATCATCTCTAAGCATTTTCCCCATCATTTAGCTTCAATTACAAGCTTTAAACACCATAAGAAAACTCTTTCAAGAACATATCAAAATAACCACCCATTTGAAGAAGTTTACTTCCAACCTTTTGATCTAACTCCACCACTCTTTGATTCTAAGATTATTTCTTATCTTTTGTAGTAACTTTGTCCAAGTAACTTGAGGTAGTAACCTTGTTCATAATCTTATTCAATTCATATTCATATAGCTATCTTATTTTGTGGTATAAAATTTTAACAACAAGAACATGGTTTGAATGATTTCAAACTTGTTCGCAAACTAAATAGATCCTTCTAACTTGACTTTTAAAACACTTCAAGACTTGTAATATATCATAATGATATGCTAACCTAACAAAATATAACTTGGTTTTACAAAGAACATCTTAAAAACTGAATCTACGTTGTCAGAGTGCAACCGGGGGCTGTTTTGGGTTGGATAATTAAAAACCATCTTGAACTTTGAATTGGAAGTTCATGTTCTGGAAAAATGATATTTCTTATGAATATGTTAACACATAAAAATTTCATGGTTTAACTCAAAGTGTAAGTATTTTTAGAAAAATGATCATTAAATGTTGTTTTTATGATGGAAAATGATCACTTTCATAAGTTTCACCAAAGTTTGACCTATAACCTATGATTTCGAATACAAACTAAGGTATTTTCAGTTCATATTCTTAAAATTTGACTCGATCCAAGGAAGTGGCAAGTTGAACCAACAAAAACGGAGTTGTAATGAAGAAACTACGACTAAAAAAGATTGGGTATCCAAAGCTAGTTTAGCTACGAAAATATTTGGAGAAAAAGTAAATTAATCATATCTTTTCTAATTAATATGATATTTTATATATAATTACTTATGATTTTATTTTATATATTTCAGGACCACCCGTAAACAACACGAGAAGATTAATCATAAGACCTCATGATTGTACGCAACACGTCATTTGACAACACGGTACTTTATGTACGCAACACGTCATTTGACAACATGGTACCATGGGTCGAGATTAATTCTGATCAATATGAATACGATGGGGTCTTTATTTATTTTATTTAAGCAACTAATTTTGGACCACTAACATCGGACTGCTAACTACGGACTAAGAAAATATTAAAAGTATTAAAAGTATATATATATATATATATATATATATATATATATATATATATATATATATATATATATATATGTTGATATATTATATATATGGTTAGGATCGTGATATCTATCGGAGACCAAGTTGAATTAAATACCTTCAAGGCAAAAGTGAGTTTCATTTGCTCCCTTTTTAATTGCTTTTGCAATATATATTTTTGGGCTGAGAATACATGCGCTGCTTTTATAAATGTTTAAAAAATAGACACAAGTACTTAAAAATATATTCTACGTTGAGTTGTACCACTGGCATATTTCCCTGTAGCTTGGTAACTATTATTTACATGGATATTGTAAACGCGAATCCTGTTGATAGATCTATCGGGCCTGACAACCCCAACCAGACTGGACGACCAGTATTCAACGGTTGCACAGTACTTCGTTTTGGTGACTACACTTGGTACGGTGTAGTGATATTTCATAATAAAGGGAATATGCGACGTTGATTAAATGTTAAGTATGGTTACCAAGTGCTCAACCACTTAGAATGCTTTACATACACTTGCGAGTGTATTATGTTTATGATTATGAAATCTTGTGGTCTATTAACATATTGAAATGATTGTAATGATAAACCTATGAACTCAACAACCTTTTGGTTGACACTTTAAAGCATGTTTATTCTCAGGTACGAATTAAGTCTTCCGCTGTGCATTTGCTCAATATAAGGACATTACTTGGAGCCGATCATCGCAATGGGACCAAATGTTGATGACTTCGTCCAGGTGGATTAGGACGGGTCCTTTCAAAAGCTGAGCATCAGAAACCATCAGGTCTACTTCAACAACCCGAAATCCCGGAATGGAAATGGGAAAACATTACCATGGATTTCATCACTAAATTGCCAAGGACTGCAAGTGGTTTTGATACTATTTGGGTAATAGTTGATCGTTTCACTAAATCAGCACACTTCCTGCCAATAAGAGAAGATGACAAGATGGAGAAGTTAGCACGACTGTATTTGAAGGAAGTCGTCTCCAGACATGGAATACCAATCTCTATTATCTCTGATAGGGATGGCAGATTTATTTCAAGATTCTGGCAGACATTACAGTAAGCATTAGGAACTCGTCTAGACATGAGTACTGCCTATCATCCACAAACTGATGGGCAGAGCGAAAGGACGATACAAACACTTGAAGACATGCTACGAGCATGTGTTATTGATTTCGGAAACAGTTGGGATCGACATCTACCGTTAGCAGAATTTTCCGGCAACAACAGCTACCATTCAAGCATTGAGATGGCGCCGTTTGAAGCACTTTATGGTAGAAAGTGCAGGTCTCTGATTTGTTGGAGTGAAGTGGGGGATAGACAGATTACGGGTCCGGAGATTATACAAGAAACTACCGAGAAGATCATCCAAATTCAACAACGGTTGAAAACCGCCCAAAGTCGACAAAAGAGCTACGCTGACATTAAAAGAAAAGATATAGAATTTAAAATTTGAGAGATGGTCATGCTTAAAGTTGCACCTTGGAAAGGCGTTGTTCGATTTGGTAAACGAGGGAAATTAAATCCAAGGTATATTGGACCATTCAAGATTATTGATCGTGTCGGACCAGTAGCTTACCGACTTGAGTTACCTCAACAACTCGCGGCTGTACATAACACTTTCCACGTCTCGAATTTGAAGAAATGTTTTGCTAAAGAAGATCTCACTATTCCGTTAGATGAAATCGAAATCAACGAAAAACTCCAATTCATCGAAGAACCCGTCGAAATAATGGATCGTGAGGTTAAAAGACTTAAGCAAAACAAGATACCAATTGTTAAGGTTCGATGGAATGCTCGTAGAGGACCCGAGTTCACCTGGGAGCGTGAAGATCAGATGAAGAAGAAATACCCGCATCTATTTCCAGAAGATTCATCAACACCTTCAACAGCTTAAAATTTCGGGACGAAATTTATTTAACGGGTAGGTACTGTAGTGACCCGAACTTTTCCATGTTTATATATATTAATTGAGATTGATATTTACATGATTAAATGTTTCCAACATGTTAAGCAATCAAACTTGTTAAGACTTGATTAATTGAAATATGTTTCATATAGACAATTGACCACCCAAGTTGACCGGCTATTCACGAACGTTAAAACTTGTAAAAACGACATGACGATATATATATGGATATACATATGGATATACATATGGTTAACATGAGATTATGATAAGTAAGTATCTCCATAAGTATATTAACAATGAGTTATATACATATAAACAAGACTACTAACTTAAGGATTTCGAAACGAGACATATATGTAACGATTATCGTTGTAACGACATTTAAATGTATATATATCATATTAAGATATATTAATATATCATAATATCATGATAATATAATAATTTAACATCTCATTAGATATAATAAACAATGGGTTAACAACATTAATTGAGATCGTTAACTTAAAGGTTTCAAAACAACACTTACATGTAACGACTAACGATGACTTAATGACTCAGTTAAAATGTATATACATGTAGTGTATTTAGATGTATTAAAATACTTTTGGAAGACTTCAAGACATATATCAAAACACTCATACTTAACGAAAATGGTTACAGTTACTTTCCCATTCTTTTCTTTCATCAAGAATTCTAGTCGTATTTTTACCCGTATTATACACAGCTTCAAAACGTACTTACTATGGGTATATACCAATAGGAACTAGCATGGGATTCCACTCTTGATTATGTCATGTATGACTAATCAATTTTAACTTCTACCATGAGCTAGTCAACTAACTAGAACTCCTTTTAACCCCACTCACCACTCACCAATTACCACTCATCATTCACTTCATTTCACTTCCAATTCTCTTTCTAATTCTCTCTCAACACACCCACACTATTATGAATGTATTTTTCCAGTAGTTAATCATCATCTTCATCAAAAATCACTTCAAGAATCAAGCTATAATCATCATAGGAAGAACACTTCAAAAATCCCTTCAAGTTTACTAATTTACTTCCAAGCTTTCTAATCCATTCCAAGTAATCATCTAAGATCAAGAAACCTTTGTTATATACAGTAGGTTATCTTTCTTATTCAAGGTAATATTCATATTCAAACTTTGATTCAATTTCTATAACTATAAACTATCTTAATTCGAGTAAAAATCTTACTTGAACTTGTTTTTGTGTCATGATCCTACTTCAAGAACTTTCAAGCCATCCAAGATCCTTTGAAGCTAGATCATTTCTTGTCACTTCCAGTAGGTTTACCTACTAAACTTGAGGTAGTAATGATGTTCATAACATCATTCGATTCATATATATAAAACTATCTTATTCGAAGGTTTAAACTCGTAATCACTAGAACATAGTTTAGTTAATTCTAAACTTGTTCGCAAACAAAAGTTAATCCTTCTAACTTGACTTTTAAAATAAACTAAACACATGTTCTATATCTATATGATATGCTAACTTAATGATTTAAAACCTGGAAACACGAAAAACACCGTAAAACCGGATTTACGCCGTCGTAGTAACACCGCGGGCTGTTTTGAGTTAGTTAATTAAAAACTATGATAAACTTTGATTTAAAAGTTGTTATTCTGAGAAAATGATTTTTATTATGAACATGAAACTATATCCAAAAATTATGGTTAAACTCAAAGTGGAAGTATGTTTTCTAAAATGGTCATCTAGACGTCGTTCTTTTGACTGAAATGACTACCCTTACAAAAACGACTTGTAACTTATTTTTCCGACTATAAACCTATACTTTTTCTGTTTAGATTCATAAAATAGAGTTCAATATGAAACCATAGCAATTTGATTCACTCAAAACGGATTTAAAATGAAGAAGTTATGGGTAAAACAAGATTGGATAATTTTTCTCATTTTAGCTACGTGAAAATTGGTAACAAATCTATTCCAACCATAACTTAATCAACTTGTATTGTATATTATGTAATCTTGAGATACCAAAGACACGTATACAATGTTTCGACCTATCATGTCGACACATCTATATATATTTCGGAACAACCATAGACACTCTATATGTGAATGTTGGAGTTAGCTATACAGGGTTGAGGTTGATTCCAAAATATATATAGTTTGAGTTGTGATCAATACTGAGATACGTATACACTGGGTCGTGGATTGATTCAAGATAATATTTATCGATTTATTTCTGTACATCTAACTGTGGACAACTAGTTGTAGGTTATTAACGAGGACAGCTGACTTAATAAACTTAAAACATCAAAATATATTAAAAGTGTTGTAAATATATTTTGAACATACTTTGATATATATATGTATATATTGTTATAGGTTCGTGAATCAACCAGTGGCCAAGTCTTACTTCCCGACGAAGTAAAAATCTGTGAAAGTGAGTTTCATTAATCCCTTTTTAAATGCTTTTGCAATATATATTTTTGGGACTGAGAATACATGCGCTGCTTTTATAAATGCTTTACGAAATAGACACAAGTAATCGAAACTACATTCTATGGTTGGATTATCTAATCGAATATGCCCTTTTTATTAAGTCTGGTAATCTAAGAATTAGGGAACAGACACCCTAATTGACGCGAACTCTAAAGATAGATCTATTGGGCCTAACAAACCCCATCCAAAGTACCGGATAGTACTTCGAAATTTATATCATATCCGAAGGGTGTCCCGGAATGATGGGGATATTCTTATATATGCATCTTATTAATATCGGTTACCAGGTGTTCACCATATGAATGATTTTTATCTCTATGTATGGGATGTGTATTGAAATATGAAATCTTGTGGTCTATTGTTACGATTTGATATATATAGGTTAAACCTATAACTCACCAACATTTTTGTTGACGTTTTAAGCATGTTTATTCTCAGGTGATTATTAAGAGCTTCTGCTGTCGCATACTTAAATAAGGACGAGATTTGGAGTCCATGCTTGTATGATATTGTGTAAAAACTGCATTCAAGAAACTTATTTTGTTGTAACATATTTGTATTGTAAACCATTATGTAATGGTCGTGTGTAACCAGGATATTTTAGATTATCATTATTTGATAATCTACGTAAAGCTTTTTAAACCTTTATTGATGAAATAAAGGTTATGGTTTGTTTTAAAATGAATGCAGTCTTTGAAAAACGTCTCATTTAGAGGTCAAAACCTCGCAACGAAATCAATTAATATGGAACGTTTTTAATCAATAAGAACGGGACATTTCAAACGGCCATAACGGTTATGTTCCACAAGACCAAGGATGGGAAGTAGTCCTAGTAAAACCAGAATGCATGACTTGTTTCTGGACGTATGAATTACGTGTCTTTATTGCCTTTGATGAACGACTTGTGTACTAGCTAGAATTATCTTCACAACTATCTTGTATCAAAGTTATTTTGTGCTATATTTCATGCTTTATGTAAAATAAGCGGTATTGTAAGTTTGTAAAATATTGTATAAAAGTTTGAACGCGAAATATTATTATAATCAGTTTTTCATATAGAATTGTAGTAGTTGAATTGTATATTAGCTACTAAGTATGAACTTAACGGGTAGGTACTACCCGAATTTAAACTTATAAAACGCTAATATGAAGAAAAAGCTTTTATAAATGAGTTCATATTATGCTACGAAATACTATTAACTACTCTTAATATTCTGTATGATTAACTTGTTCCATTTGACTATTTTGAAGGAAATGGCACCGACTACTCGACACACCGTGAATATGAATGAAGAGGAATTCCGTACTTTTCTAGCTTCAAACAAAGCCGCAGTACAGGCTGCGCTACATACCAACAATAACCTTGGATCTGGCAGTACATGAAATCGTGTAGGATGCACCTACAAAGAATTCACTGCCTGCAAACCTTTGGAATTTGATGGAACCGAAGGACCGATCGGATTGAAACGGTGGACCGAGAAGGTCGAATCGGTGTTTGCCATAAGTAAGTGTACTGAAGAGGACAAAGTGAAGTACGCTACGCATACCTTCACAGGTTCTGCGTTAACATGGTGGAATACCTATCTAGAGCAAGTAGGACAAGATGATGCGTACGCACTACCGTGATCAGCATTCAAGCACTTGATGAACGAGAAGTACCGTCCCAGAACCGAGGTCAATAAGCTCAAGACAGAACTTAGAGGGTTACGAACCCAAGGATTTGATATTACTACGTACGAAAGACGATTCACAGAATTGTGCCTATTGTGTCCGGGAGCATTCGAAGATGAGGAAGAGAAGATCGACGCGTTTGTGAAAGGATTACCGGAAAGAATCCAAGAAGATATAAGTTCACACGAGCCCACCTCCATACAACAGGCATGTAGAATGGCTCACAAACTAGTGAACCAGATTGAAGAAAGAATTAAAGAACAGACTGCTGAAGAGGCCAATGTGAAGCAAGTCAAAAGAAAGTGGGAGGAAAACGGTGATAAGAATCACCAATACAACAACAACAGCAATTACAACAATAATCGCAACAATTATCCCAACAATCGCAACAACAATCGCAACTACAACAAACGGCCCAACAACAACAACAACAACAACAACAGCAACTACAACAATCATCCCAACAACAATAATAACCGCAACAACAACAACAATCAGAAGCAGCTATGCCAAAGGTGTGAAAAGTATCACTCGGGGTTCTGCACCAAATTTTGCAACAAGTGTAAAAGAAATGGTCATAGCGCGGCGAAGTGTGAGGTCTACGGACAAGGGGTTAATAGAACGAAAGGAACAAATTGTGTCGGAACGAGTAATGGCGGAGCAAGTAGTGTCGGAGCAAGTTATGCCAATGTAGTTTGTTATAAATGTGGAAAACCGGGCCACATTATTAGAAATTTCCCGAACCAGGAGAACACGAATGGACAAGGCCGCGGAAGAGTTTTCAATATTAATGCGGCAGAGGCACAGGAAGACCCGGAGCTTGTTACGGGTACGTTTCTTATTGACAATAAATCTGCTTACGTTTTATTTGATTCGGGTGCGGATAGAAGCTATATGAGTAGAGATTTTTGTGCTAAATTAAGTTGTCCATTGACGCCTTTGGATAGTAAATTTTTACTCGAATTAGCAAATGGTAAATTAATTTCAGCAGATAATATATGTCGGAATCGAGAAATTAAACTGGTTAGCGAAACATTTAAGATTGATTTGATACCAGTAGAGTTAGGGAGTTTTGATGTGATAATCTGTAACAACCCAACTTTTTCCGTTACTTTAGTTAACTGTCCGTTAGTTAGTTAATGGAACTTACGTGATTTTTTTTTTGTATTTAAAGAAATTAAATGCGTACTTGATCCTTAGTGGATTACTTGAATTAATATGTTATATTAATTAGTAAACTTAATTCGGTTGACGAATTAAACTAGAAACGACACGATTAAAGTTAATCGCCTAGAAAACTTTTCAGTTAACGGAACTCAGAAAAACGATAGAAAACTTATTGTTAATAATTATTGAACTTACGAAAGAAATTTAATTTATTATTTACTTAATGAATTAAACACGGTGATTTTGTTTCAACGACTAGTTAACGTTCCGGAGATTCGGTACGGTTAACGGCACTCGAAACGAACCATGCGCGAACGAGCTTTTACACAAAACGAGTCCGAGACCCGAGCCCGAGGCCACATGGCCGTGACCTCATACATCATATCCTAAAATATCTCATATTAGTCAAAAGAAAGTGACCATTATATCTTAAAATATCTTATATTAGTCAAAAGAAGGTGGCCATTATATCATAAAATATCTTATATTAGTCAAAAAGAGGAGGCCATTAGTAGGTAATCCCATAATTTTTTTTAGACATGTGCATCATCTTTTACATGTAAAACTAGTAATCAGAAAATAAAGAGTTAAATGGTGCATCATATCTCATGAATACTCACCATCATCGATCATCTTTTCTTCAAGAACACCCTCGATGTTTGCTTGATCGTTAAATTGATCGCATATCCGTGTTCCTCTCGATGAGCCCTACGTATCTATACCAACAATTGTATGATTAGGGTAAGATCTAAAAACTCTATTTTTCCAGATTTAATTGTTTATCATATGATTTAGATGTTCTATTGCTCAATTGGTCGCGTTTGTACATGTAATTAGTCGTTATATTGCCTGAATTGCGAGTTAGGATTTAATCATGAATTGTATTGCTATGCTACTGGTTTTGTGACTTTGTTTTCTGTAATTGAAAAGTGTTTAGATGGATAGCTATCGAAAAACTATTGAATTTTCTCGCTTGAATCGCATGATTTCGTTTAGTATAGCCTAAGTTATGATCGTTTGAAGTTTCGGTATGTAATTATGCAACAAAACGAAAACTGCAATTTGTGTGTTACAAATTGGCATATGAAACTTATACCACTGGAAAGATAATTTAAAAACAGACACTTTAGA